>NW_009938853.1:92109-153589 GCF_000696875.1 Nestor notabilis | reverse complement strand
GGCCACCAAATTGGTCAGGCAGGATTTCCTTACTTCTGATAGCCAAAATTGTGGCTAGAGGAATCGGGGTCCTGATCAGTGAGAGGAGCTTGCTCTGACACGAGAGCTAGCATCTGCTGTAACTGCTCAGACCTTTCAGAAATAAATCAATGTTTTCTCCCATGCAAAGTACAACCAAGGCACCCGTTTTTCATGGAATCTTGTGATTTAGAGTACAGCTGTTCCTTGCACTAAGCATCTTAACGATAGCTTTTTGGAGTACAGATGCCCAATATTTTTCTGAAGATACATGTGCCAAAAATCATTAAACATGTTTCAATATGAAGCTAGCTCTATCATAGAGTGGTCTGAGTTGGAAGGGACCTTAAAGTTCATCTGGTTCCAACCACCCTGGTTCTAACACTTTCCACTAGACCAGGTTGCTCAAAGCCCCATCCAGCCTGGCCTTGAACACTTCCAGAGATGGGGAATCTACAGCTCCTCTGGGCAACCTGTTCCAGTGTCTCGATTACTCAATTACAATATGCTCAAGTACTCTTGACAGGAGATTATAATCCTCAACTGTAAGATGCAGAACAACAGGATAAACTAATTTCTGCTACAAGGGTGTATATGCACCACACAGCAGCATATTGCCAACTGCTAAGATCTTTGTGACAGAGATTTAGTGTCTGCAGACATATCGACTCTTTCAGACCAAAAACCGAAGTATTCAGAAATTTTTATCCACATGTGAACGTGGAGTAGTTTGATGCCATCCAGATATAAACTCACAGCTGAGGACCTGGATGAAGGGCAGTTGCCCTTGGTAGCCAGAAAACAGAAATTAGGCTCTGAGTTATTTAGCTCCCTGGAGAAATGAGTGACCTTGTGCCAGTGTCCCATATGAGTGTTAGATAAACATCAGCCAAGATTTAACCTGGGACACCTTAGATGTAGAAGCCCATTGTACAAGCATGTTGGGAGGATGAAAAAAAAATAAATCCTGAGGCAGTCTACTCAATACTTCTTTCCTGATGATCAAGTTTGTCCCACAGCAGCTCCTTACAGGTGTTCATCTTTCTGCCAAATGTTTCTGGAAACCTAAAGCTTGCAGGTCATGAATACCTGATCTTTCAGTAAGAAAGGCATGAAAACGCTGCTGGCAGCAGGGAGAGGTAGGCAAAGACTAAAAGAAAAAACCCAGTTTATAGGTTTTCCAATCAGTCTTTCATACTTCATCAATCATCTGCTGAGAAGGCATTTGAGAGAGAGAGTCTGTGCACCCTTCACCCTCTAATCCACTACTCAAGTCCAGTACTGACATGAGCTGCTACCAAAATAAGCGTGTACAATAGTTCATTTAAGAAGAAATCAGCTTGTATGGCTTCCTCCTGGCACTAGTCCCCTGCACAGGAGTAGCTGCAAGGCACCTTCTATGAGCTAGGAAAATGCGAATGGCAAATCATCTTGGCTTCAGGCAAAGAAGACCTACACATGAGCACTGTGTGACCAGTTTTGCACAGTGTAGAGCCTTGTATGCTGGGTGTGAGTACCATCTCTTCCTAATGGAGCAAGAGCAATATGCAGCAACAGCTGATCACAGTTGATGTATTTGCTTCATCTACTAAGCACATGTCTGGAGTAAGCTCCTTGCTCTGTCACTTATGGAAAGAAATATAATGGATCTTATTCATTTCCAGCTCAACTGTACTGACACCAGTCAAGTTACACCAGGATATGCCAATCTGTGTATTCATTCTTGGCACAAAAGATATCTTAGCAACTCTGATGGTACCATGTACATAAACATGTACAAAAAGGGATGCAATGTAACACAAAGAAAATGTCATTTCCAATAATACCAGTTCATTTTTCCCAAAGCAGAAAAGAATGACATAGCTGTGCCTACTCTCTAAAAAGGCAAGACACAGTTTTAACAACCACTTAAATACACACAGTATCTCAAACAATTTGACATTTTCTCTAGTACCCCAAATGTGGCTATAGCTTAGAAGTAAGCTACCTGTAAACTTAAAAACCCCCAAAGCTAAACACTGAAGTCTAGAACAGTAAACTCATGTAGCTTTCTAAAACAGTCTGAAGGTCAAGAAAAATAAGGTGCTGCAACTTCCGCAATTGTACAAGGTTCCTACATAACATACAAATTAAATAGGACATTTAAGGAGTTAGATTGATTTAACATTTCTAAGCCAAGTGTGTTACCCGGACAAAATCTAGCAAAGTTCCCATTTTGTTCTGTTGATGGCTTTCAAATCTGTACAGCAGAGGTATGATAAAAAGACAGACAATGTTTTTTGACACCAGGACAAAGACCTCCATCAGCAGTCATCAAGAAAAGCCCCTGACAAGGTGCGCGCTGCAGGCTTCGGCATGTTTTATGCTGTGGAACATTCCTGAAAGGTTAAATCTGCTCAAGCTATAATGTGCACAGAGGAGCACTATCTGTAGAGGTAATTTACATCACAACACCACCTCAGGTAGATTGCTCACACACAGAAACTTACACAGGTTCAAAAGCCTTCAAAGATCAGGACCCAATTCAGAGGTTTGATTACTTACTGAAATGCTAATTCTTGTAAAGAGAGTCTAACTCCAGCGCAACTATGCAGTCTTCCCCTCCTGCTTCTCTGACTCCCACCCCTTTCAGTTTACAATAATTCTGATAACAGCAACAGCTAATTTTGTCACTAGTAATTAGCCCTTGCAGAACAAACACAGAAGTCTGACCCTGAAATAATAATCGCTCTTTCTAGCTTCCCCACACACCAATATATGCTGCATTCAGTGTGTAGGCATAGATACTCCCCTTGCTCATTTCTTTAATGCTTCAGCCTTGTAATGCTATTTAAATGTTGATGTATGTGAGGAATCTTCATCACAGAACTCTTTATTGCTGTTCAATGCAAATGAGACATTTATTTAGCTATCCCCATGTAGTAAAATGGTTCCTGCTACCATTCAGTCAGTGCCGCAACCCAGACCCTGGAATAGGAAGAGTAGGCTGTGGCTTTATATTTTGACTCTGCCTGTAAAAGGTGTGTGAATGCCATGCTCTAGCATCCCTTGGATGGGCCTGAGACACAGAGGCTATTTGTCGAACTTCTTCAAAGTGCAAGGGGTACAACGAGAGAAACACTTAGAAAGATGTCAGAGGTATTTATTGTAAGAGTCAAGGAGTACTTGTATGCTCCTGAACTTGATGGGTAAAATCTGCCTTCAAAAAAATTCCACAAGAATAGTTGATTATATTCTGGGCATTGCCATTTTCTTTAAGAATAGAAGTTTCTGAAAATGACTACATCAGAAAAAAGAGATTTCATGCAATTTAGTATGAGTTCTTCAGATTTTCCAGCTCAAACAGAATTATATGCCTTTGTCAATAAGAAGAGAAGGGAATTGGGACAAGATTCTTCAGGAGCAGGTCACCAGCGAGTCCTGCAACACCACCGTGAAATTCAGCCAGGCCCCATCTCCTTTAGGTAATCCACAAATACAACAGGAGAAATTGCTCAAGCCTCAAAGGAAAGCATCTGAGTGGTGCTTGGAGCAGGCTGGGGACCACTGAAGGCCAGAAATTACCTCAGTAAACATCTCAGCAGGCAATGTCTCATACATGGGCATGTGATTTGCTGTGCTAACACACATTTGCTAAAGGAGGGAAAGTCCTTAGCACTCACCCTCCCTCCCTAACCCACTTCCCCATCTGTACTCATAGCAGGTCTGCATCCACCCCAATGCAAGAGGCACAACTTCTGCTCAACAATATTCAGTTAATCTATTCATGTCTTAAGAGTAAAGGCAGCTGCAGCAGGTCAGATCGAAAGTCCATTCAGCCTACTTTTTTGTTTTCAACACTGACCAAAAGTCATCACCTAGAGAAGACAATAGGGACTGGCCACAGGACTTTGCCTCAGCACTTTGCCATGCACCATACATGGTTCAGGAACTTTCTGAAACAGGCATGTGTCTAGGTGTTTAGATCTTCATTGTGTCTTACCAACATCTATGAGCATTGTTGGCATTCCTCCCTCTTCTCTGTGAAAAAGGAGGTGTCCCCTGAGGCATGTGAGCATAGGCTGTGCTGACCAATTTCACTTATTCTCTGGAGTCCGAAGTGAGAAAGCAGAATAAACGCCTTGTATATTAAATACTGCTCTGGGGTTTACCCCATTCAAAAAAGAGCTTCCAGGAGTATCTGAAATGGGGAAAACCCTCTACTTCAAAAGAACTCCTCAGGAGAAGGGTAAGGATTTCCCAAGTGAAATTTACCCTGAAATGTAGATGTAGTGCCAGGTAGGATCAAGACAAACATTGCAGGGTGGGGGTTGTAGGAAAAGAAGTGCTGACGTGAGTGGAAATGGCTGCTAGCCATGAGATGGCAAGCAGTTCTGTGAAGAAATAGGTTTGAAATTCAGCTGTTCCTTGTTTACCACACAAAGTACTGAAAGGCTGTGCTATGGTGAGCTATATGAGGGGACATGATATATAGAGTAGAGCTTTTCAAATTGGAAATAAGCTAGCTCAATGTCTTAGTGAGCAGTCTGGAGAAGGAGAACGAAGGACTGTTATTCGGTTTCATAATATATTGCAATGAAAGTAGTAGGAGGAAACTGGAGAACTTATCAGGTGGCAGGTTTAAAAAGCAACACAAGGAATTGCTCTTTCACACATGTATACATAAACTGTGAAACTCTGATCTGAGACATTGCTGATGCCAAAAATAAAGCTGGGTTAAAAATAAAATGGTTGGACAAATAAAAAATAGGTTCAACAAGGGCTCTTAAACACCATGATGAAAATACATGAAGTCCATGAACTGCAAACTGCTAGAAGGTAGGACAAGATCAGGGAAAATATCACCCTTGCCTCCCTTGCTTCTCATACGTTTTCCTTAAACCTCTGCCACTAGCCATTATGGAGAGAAGATATTGAGTAAGATGAACTTTCCAACTGACCCTGAATTGCTGTTCTTATTCCCCAAATTCAGTAGAGTTTTTCAGCAGCCACTTGTAACAGCATTTGCTTCTGCTGTCACTGTTCTAATGGAGTGTGCCAAGATGTATGGAAATTAATTATCCTCTTTTATTTCTGGAATGTAGGCTGTGGGGATCTGACATTTAATGCATCAAATGCTCTGCATACATTCTATATCTGGTAAGTGCACTTCTCACAACTTCATCAACAAGTTATGGTTCACAGTCCTGATATGATTATAACATTAATTCCTACTGTCAGAGTGTGTTTACTGCACCAGCTTCATGAAGATGGCTCAGAGCCACCAAGTGCTGAGAAGTTCTGGTTCCTCTAATCAGTAACAAACCACAGTCTAAACTTGGAGGAGAAAGTCCTACTTTCTCACTATCTCACACGTCAAGGGAAAAAATAACACATTCCTCTGAAATGACTGTGTTTAAGAGAACCTCCATCAGAACTTAATAATGGAAGATGATAATATCTTTGTTTTTCTGTTGTGCTCTGGTCCCAGATAATTTAACAAATGTTATCCAGCTGACTGGCAGGAGGGGGTAAAGTCATATTTTTCTGTAGGCCAAGCTCTTTGCAAGCTAAAATGCATTCGCTTTTCTTAGGGCATGTTTTTCTTCTGTCCCCATTCCCTGCCACTGCAGTGCCCGTGCCCCTCAGCCACCCCTCACTGTGACACCCAGGCTCTGCATCATGTATCCCTTTCTGACCTTTTCCTTACATCTTCTCTTGCTATCTGCCCATGAACATGGTCCTACCTCTTCCATCACCAACCTACCCCTTGTTGGGTCCCCTTTCCCCCTGCCCCATGCAAGTGTGTTTGGGCCACTCCTTCCACACAAGGCCAGCAGAAGAACTGGGACAGAGCAGAGGTCAAGATGCTCAGGCCAGAAGGCATCATCCAGCATCAGGGCATCATTCAGAACTAGCCACTGCCTCAGTTAAGTCAAGTGCAGTGCGTTACTTTGGTTTGGCTGCCAGAGAGGAGCAGACACATTGCAACACATCGTTCCCTCTGTCAACTGCTGTAACCTCATGTGCCCACCGTGTGCCCCTAAGCCTAGGTTGGACACCTGAATTTGACCACATAGAGGTTTTCTATTCTCCCCACTCCCTTCCTACTCCGTAAGCTTTGCATACCACTGCTGTGTCTCTCCTTCCTTTTGGGAGATCCTCCAGTTCTCTTCCTTTCTCTGCTAATGGCTCTGTAGACCCTATTTTCCCCTAGCAAAATTATCTTTCTTTTCCCCAGAGAGGGCATGCTCTGCACGTTATGATATATTAATCCATAGACCTTAGATAAAATGGGAGTAGTAGTCCGAGAGGGTTAACTGAGGTAGCTTCCCACCTCCCCCTCATTTTTTTAAATTGGAATAAAATCAGCAGAGGCTTGAAGCAGTGTGTGTGCAGAGAGGTTTATTCTCTTTCCTTTTTTCACTTAGTGCTTTACCACCCCCCAGAATTGTCCCTGCATTCAGATTGTCCCTGTAAATCCTGGAGCTAATCAGGTGCATCATTTAAAGCACATCACCACCACCATGCCTCACAGGCTGGGCCACTTCACTCTAACAAACCCTCATTGGGGTGCTCCTAGAAGCAAGGTTACAATGAAAATAAGTCCGATGGAAATAAGTCAGTGCTCTACAGGGGCCCTCATCAAAGATAGAAACACAACCTCAAATGTCTTTTCTTCCAAGCCAGTATTCAGCTAACACCACCTGCTCCAGCTATTTTCAAAAGCTGGGCCATTTGCTGATGAAATAGCTACAGACATTTTGTGCACATTTCATATTTATCAGCAGGTTGCTAACAATGCAGAAATGAACAGAACAGCAATTTGTAGCTGTGCTCTGATACTGCATTCCTCCTTTTGATTTACGATCTTTTTTCTGTATGGATCTGTCTTAATGACACTCATTTATTGACAAAAGTTTGCCTTTTATAGACTTGGAATTATTTAGAGGTCAAAAGAATAATTCTTTTAATAATACAGATTTTGCTTCCTCAGCAATAGTATTTATGAAACCATCTTTCTTTTGCTAGGTTATTTCCCTATCTTTAGAATAGCCCATTTCCCTTTCGCTCTGTTAAGCATATTTTAGCAGAAGCAAATGGATTATTCCCTCATCACACTTGATCATTCCTCTTGACCTAACCTCTGAAACTAACAAAGTGATGAGCAAGAAGCCACTTAGAGTTTCACTGATAATCCTTGTCAGAATGTCATTTTTACCTGCTTGGGAGCTGGACTGGCTTAGAAAGTTTAGGTAAACCCTCCACAAGCCCTTGAAAACACATAGAGTGTGCCTCTGCTGCAGTAAAGTATCCCTGTTTCAGCACAGACACTGCGGCTGGCTGTCCCCAGAGCTTCACGTTACCAAGGCTGGTTGCACCTACACTTCTTGAAAGCTCATTATCACATCATTATTTTCCAACATCAGATGTGACCCAGAAGCACCAAGGTGAATGTTATGATGCGCATGAGAAGTAGCAGAAAATTTATGTTAAAACATGTCTGTTGTACACTGTAAAGTATTTTTCCTTCATTTCAGTCAGTTCAGGTTTCGTCTGGTCCCTGGGCAGTCCTGGCTGTGAAGCAAGCCTCATGGGATGATAAATGCTGTGCCCAAACAGTATGCCTCAAGATGAATTCAGCTGCTGATGTTGACCCACTGTGCTGCCTCTGACCAAGGGCTTCAGCTCTCTGCTGCTCCAGGTCATGGAGCACGTCATTATCACTTCATCATCTACATGTTCACACTTGCAGGAGTTTAAGCAAGGAGACCTCAGACCTAAATTTCATAACAACTAATTCCATACAAATAATACTGTCATATAAACAATGACTGTCTAATGACAAACACTATGTCACACTAAAGAAAATATGCCTACTGCTAGCAAAATAAGATGAGGAAGGATTCCAAAGAAAATGAAAGCCTAAAAAAGTGTCAAGAGCCTCCATAAAGTCCCCAAAAATTTAGAAGAAGCAATCATGCAAAAAGCAAACAAACCACTCTTAAAGATAACATTTTAATTCTTAGCTTCAGACTAATAAATCTTTCTCAAGCTCTAGGGTAAAATAGCTAAATTCTAAAGATTTCCTAAGACCCTCATAGCTTCTACACAAAAAGATCATTATTCTACCTGGAAGATTATAATTTATCAAATGGTAATATTTCTTTCCTTCCCTATTTCAAGCCTATCATACCAGAAGGTAGGCTTATACCAGCAGACTCTACTTTTCAACAAAAGAGCTGCTTAAAATTAAAGGTTTTGCAAAACATATGTTTTAAAATAATCTGGAATTTTTTTTGGCAGGTGGCAGTTTCTCATAACCTTTTCTTTTCTTTTAAAAAAGATACAGCAAAACAATAGTAGTAGTTATACTTTCCCACTACTTTCCCAACCCAAACCACCCTTTTCATCATCATTTCCCCTTTCCTTGCTTTGGTTGTTTTTTTTTTTTTGCTTGTTTGAGGGGATTTTTGTGTGGGTTTTGGTTGAGGGTTTTCCCGCCCCCATTTTATTTGCTTGTTTGGTTGTTTGGCCTGGGGGGGGTTTCCACCCAAGAAAAATGGAATAAGGAAGAATGAAGAAATCAGGAACAAGTTGTAGCTGAAGTTTCCACTTGAAAACTTGTAACAAATATACTTGTGAAACTTTTAAACAGTCAAAATCTCTTTCTTTATGAACTTGAAGAATGAACGATGTCCATAAGATCATTGCAGCTTTTTTTTTTTTGGTTTCCATTTTTTACTATTTCTAACAACAGGTTTCACAATAATTTTTAACTTGCAGAGTCCAAATTAAGTCTGATGCAAGATCAGAATAGCCTGTAACCTCCCCAGTTAGCCACACAGTGTTATATTCACAGCACTATTCATACCTGCTTATTTGTCCTGTTGTGCCAGGGTGCAGTGCCAGCGGGGTTGCCCTGGGAGAGGGGCTGACAATAATAAACAGACCTCATCATGGGGTGCTCTTCTCTGGCGCCCGAGCCAGGTGGGCAGAGCTGAAGCCAGGTGGGCTTCAGTGACAGTCCTGACAAGCAGGACTACGCCAGGTCCAGGGTCCGTCCAGGGTTCAGCTGGGAGCAGCAGGAGATGGGGCTGGAGTTGGACCCTCCTGCACAGTGTGTCTATGGTATATCCAGGAGAAAAGGTCCAAGACCACCCTGGAGGCAATCTGCCCACAGTGAGGATCTAAAGCAGGGCAGTGCTGGATGGGGTGCCCTAAGATGAGTGGAGCTAGAGCCCCCAGGCCCAGGCATGCTGGGTTGTGGTCCCCAGCAGTGCTGCCTAGGTCCACCATGACCTAATTAGTGCCTTCAGGGCACCTGGCATTTCAACCTAGATGTTGAGATGATATTATGATTCAGCTCATTAGTATGACTCATAGTTTTTGCTTATGTTGCTTTTGCTAGACAAAACTAGTGGAAAGATCCCAACTGGCTCCACCCTGGCCATGAAATGCAAAGCTTGCGCATGGAACAAAATCTGGAGTCCTGAGGGCTCCAGTAAATTAAGACCAGGATTTAGGTTTAGGCCTATCTCTCTTGTTTGTTGACTTTTGTTCAAAGGCTGTCCTGAGCTAGAGGGGAAAGAAAACAGCAAAAACCAACAAAAAACTCTGAAGTTACCTAGCCTCAATCTAAATTCAGATCTAGTCATGCTGCTCTCTAATTTTTCTTCTCCATTCTCTGAAAATCCCTTCCTTCCCTCTTAACATGAAACAGTCTAATAAACGCATTGTTCACTGCTTCTTTTTTTCCCCCCTGTTAAACTGTGCCACTTCACACCTGCCACCTTCTGACTGAATGGCCATTCTTAGCCTAAAAGTTAGAAAAGGAATCAGAGAAAGAAAAGGATGAGAAGGGGGATGGATCTCAAGTATTGCAGTCATGCTAATATAGCATGGAACACAATCAGAAGCTGCCACAAAAGGGCTGATTAATAAGAGAGGAATATAAGTCTTAATTTTGCAGATGCATGTTATTTCTTGCACAGATTTAAAAATTTAGGCCTCAGGGCTGTAGAGTGGCAGTTAAGGGTGCAGAACAACCCATAAAGCAAGCAGAGGTTATAGCTAGTTATTGACAGCACAATCATCATATGCCATTATAAAGCAACTGAACACAGTCATAAAAACTCATCCATCACATACCCAAGGCCACAGACCCTGTGTTAGGATTATATTGAAGGTGAGACACGATGATGCCACAGTGTTTCCAATTTTTATTGACATCCTGGCCTTGAGGATTAGGAGGTGTCAGAATGCATCTGTGTATTCAGAGGAAGACAATGATATCATCTGCTCTGTCTCAGTTATACTTAACAGCTTACTTGGACCGCAGTGCAGGTGAAAATGAGAAAAGCAAAGGAATGCCACATCAGAGTAGCAGCAGCCCAAATAGGACCAGGCAGTCTGGAGTCAGCCGTCAAAGCACGGACCAGAAAACCAATTATTAACTATATGACAGTAGAGTATGACCTCAATTCACAGTAGTAGGTAGTGGACATGTGTGTAACACAAGCCAGCTTTGACCCACAGAGTTTGAAATACAAATGTTAGAGGACGAACAACAGGTGGTCATAAAGATGGTGGAGTGCAATACAGCAGTAAGATAGCATGGACCTAAACACCAAGTAGCATCGGCATATTTGCTGCTCGCAGGATTCCTGATCACCACAAGCATCAAAGCAAGTTTTAAGCAAGTTCTTAAATGGGGCCAAGGAGGAAAGCAATTGCTCTGAAAGAAGCTACTCTGGTCAAGGTGATGTATCTCTGCTACTAAACTTTATCTCCAAGTATCGCTAAACCAATTTCATTTTTAGTATTTTTCATTTCTAAGTTCCCTCCAGAACTATTTGCAATACTCAAAGGCTCATCCTCTGCTGTTATTCACTAGAGTACACCTCCAGTAAGGCAGGGAAATCAGAGCCCACATTTACATGGTACCTATTCTCTCCAGAAACCACAATTGTCACATGCCGTTTGCAGAGAAACCAAAATACAGATTTAAATTACTTGCCCACAGCCATTAGCAGGACCAGGCACTGATCTATGAGTCCTACCCACCAGTTCAGAGTTAAAATCATTCGACCACACTCCCTCTTGGAGGCTGGGGATCGGTAATTATTTTCTGCTTGTAATTACTCCAAGCCTCTTGCTTCTTTACACATTATTATGGTCCACGTGGGCAGAGTGAGCTGTGACGTTTTTCTTGGTGCTCTAATTGCTGAACAGGCTCGGGTAACGCAACTCACTAGTTTTTGTCTGATGTCAGAGCTGATGAATGCCTTTTCCTTTTGGAAAATTATAATGAGGAGAGAAAGCACAACAACATAAATCTACAGCAGTGACAGTGACTGTGGCCAGAATCGGGAACAGCTCATGGTTAACCAAAGTCTGAATGAGCATTTGGGATTGTTCTTCTGAAACTCATTGCGTGGTAGAGATCTATGCACTTCCCAGCTCCCATCACCCTCCTCTGGTTATCCAACAAGATGAAAAATAACCTCATTGACCCCAAAGACCTCTTGGTGTCAGCAAAAAATAAAAAAAAGGGAAAAAAAAATTAACTCAACCAAGTTTAACTGTGCATTGGGACATTAATTTGAGAAAGACTGCTTCAAAGGCATGCAAGCACACTGCATGACCCAAAGCAGTCCATTTCTTAATGTTCTTTGAGGAAATTGCTAACCCAGTTTCAATCCTGCACATAAAAGTATTCTGTGACTCCAAAAAGTCTCTCTTTCAGGCGGGGTTTAAGCACAATCATGGGAAACTCTGCATCTTATATTTATGAGCACTGAATTCACACAGCACCTGTTTCACCCCCGAGCTTGGTGAGCTTCCTTGTTAATCTCAAAACTGATGCTGAATAAAGTTAATCCCAAATGAAACAAGTCCCCGAGATTTGGACAGAAAAGTCCGGTGCAAGGACGAGGAAGGCAGCACTTCTGGCTAGAAGGCTGCCTGCTGAAGCAACATTTCTGTAACTCTTCTAATGTGAAACAGCCTTCTTACAGTCATTGTCTAGTGTGCAGTACATGAAACGCTGTGTTACACATTGGCAGTTTTTGAGGCCAGGTTGCCGCTGTAAGAAATCCACTGGCAGATCTGGGATGGAACAGAGAATATAAACTAATTTGTTCTTTTTATTCCGGAGGTTTTTGGAGCATTGCCCAACCCCTGAGCTGGGACAGGGTCTGCTACATCGCAGGGGCACGGACACCCATCTTCCTACTTGGAGCTGTTCATTCCAGGAAGGAAGGTCAGTTTTAGAGCCTCAGGGACAAGCACGTTCCTGCATGGATGACTGCCACCTCCCTTTGTGGTCCACAGCTGGCTTTAATATCTCAGCAAAGTGGTTCATGAGCTGGGGCATATCCTGTGAATGGTGAAAGGGCACAACTGCTGAAGAAAAATTCAGCATAGAGCAGCCCTAGAGAGGAGCAAGAGGTTATTAAAGCACAGATTATTTTCTCCTCTGCTCTTGGATAAAGTAAGGCAAAAACTATTCATTCACTTGTGAAAAGAAGTCCCTAAGAAAAGCTTCATGTAAGCTGTGGAGCAGAGGACAGTGCTGTGCAAGTGGCCACGTGACAGAGAGACCCAGCCTGTGCTCTTCTAGTTTCTCCTTTTCTGATGCTTTTTGTCCTTCATGGGCTCCTGTTCAAAATATACCATATAGAAACATACCTATAGCCCTCTTTTCACATCACATTTCAAGAACCGCCAGCACACAGCTAACAGGAAAACTTCTAGTCCCCTTCTCCTTGGGATGGTACCACCACACACCAGATTCCTCAGACAGGTGTTTTCCTTTGCTCAAACCAGGTCTCTTCACCCAAATCTTGCCCTCTGCAAAATGCTCCCTTTGTTTTCCTGCCTCCAGACAGAACAGCTGCTAGCACCATCCCAGCACTTGTCCTCTGCCTGGAGGCTGGTACCCCAGGGCCTGCACCCTGTGCTGCCTATGCAAACGGCAGGGTGCCACAGCTCGCATATGAGAGCGGTTATTCACTTCACTTCCCCCCCCATTTACCTCAATTCCCTCATCTGTAAAATACAGATAACATTTCTCCACCTCGCAGGAGACAATGATCATATTATTTATATTCAGATTCACATTCAGACTACACAGCTGTAAACACCTAGTGATATTACATAAATGTCATTATTGTAACTACTCATGAGCACGTGGGAGGATCTGTTGTAAGGCCACAAATGGGGACCCTGGGCGGCAGATGAACGCATTTCTATTCTGCATGGATCCGAACACAACAGTGAAAAACTTAATCCTGGCATGCCTTTTTTTAGGTCCCTCCTGCCAGCTATTGCAAGAAATCATTTCTGTTGGAAAGTTTAACATTTGCGTTAGTCTTTGATTTGAATGAGACACAGAAACAAGATAATGAGAAAGGCAAACTTTTCTCTGGTCTTTGCTGCTTCTTCTTCCTAAAGTCTGCTCTAGCTTACCATAGGCAAACATGCAGATTTCCCTGTCCCCCCACCCCAGCATAGAAATCCCTTTCAATCCTGTAAAACTGCAGTGGTGACTGGTGAGGGTTTGAATCATGCGCTGCCCCCAGTCTCACGGCTTTCAGAGCTGCTCAGCCAGAGCCAGGCCTATTGACACACCAGGCCATGCCCAATTAACTCCAAAGCTTTTCTGCAGAGACTCCAGAAAGACAGAAGTTGCTCTACTGGATCAAACCAATGGGGCACGCAGCCCAGGATCCTGTTTCCAGCAGTGGACATCACCAGATGCTCCAGGGGTTAGATGCCATTTAAGACCCAGCAACTTCTTTGTACAATAAATTTGAATGGTGTAGAATTATACTGCAACATGCTGAGAAGAAAATTGAAGATATGGAAATAGCATTTTGTGGCTGAAATGCAATTCAGACCAAAGATATTACAAACTAGAGGGCCGTGAGAAATGGTTTGAAGGTCTGGAAAAGCAGGGATGTGAAATCCTGTGCGCTAGTGTAGCCATCTAGTGATCATTTCGCGAAGTCTCTCTTTTTCTTGGGGAAATGTGAAGCAGCACATTGAGAGACGGGGAAAATGATGCAGTTTCAAATAAAGAAGTAAGGGTGAAGATCTGAGAGTAACAAGAAGCTGTATGTGTGGGGGTAACGTTTACAAACCTGGAAAACAAGATTACAAGAGGCTGGTGATTCCAAAAGATCAAATGGCTTGCCTGCAGCATGTCTGCCACCTGCAAGAATATTTGCACAATACAAGGCATCAAAAAAACCCCATCATCCAGAGAAGGGAGAGCTCACATGCCAGAAGATATTCAGAACTGCTCTGCTTGCAAATTGCAAGTGAGCACCTGAAGAGCGAGACTAGCTCAGCAGGACCAAAATTCTCTGTTGAAGAGTGAGGCTCGCTCAGCAGGACCAAAATTCTCTGTTGAAGAGTGAGGCTCGCTCAGCAGGACCAAAATTCTCTGTTTGGTTGCTCACAGGGTGTCTATTCATTCTAAGCTAAAACAAAAAAACCCAAAGCCCAACTAGAAGCAAATACTTTTTTTTCCTGGATCTCCAGTGGAAGGTTTGGGTTTTTTTAGATGGGAAAAAAAAATACTCCCTCAAGTGCAAACTCTCCCAGGGTACTGTGAAAAGGACTGTATGTTTGACTGATGTAGCAGGGATAGTCACCATATTGATGCATTTATGTTTAGGCAAAGCATGGGGTAAATCAAGTAACATGCTGCTGAAGCCAAACGCACTGTGCCACTTTACACCACATCAAGAAGCAAAAGCCAGCAAGGGAAGTCCAGAACTAAGAACTGAAGATGATGAACCAGAATCAAGGTGAAACAGTCGCATGCCTTGGCTCTGGACATAGCCCGCATTTTACCCCACCACAGCTTTCCTCCAAACCATGTTCTGTCCCTAGTGGATCTCTGGTAGCTGAAGATTAGTTTAAGCCCTGAAGCAGGAGGCTTAAGAAGTCTGTCCACCCCTCAACATTTTTAACAACAGCCGTTATGACCACCCTGGGTATTCCTGATAGGCACACATGAAGATACGAAGAGAATGCAGCGCGAGCTACAGTAATTAGCATAATAGAATACAAACACACAGGCTTAATAAAGTATTTCAGTATCAACCTGTGGCAATCTGCTCTGTAGTTTAATTATAAGCAAAGTATTTCGTTTTTCCAGTACTGAATTCCCCTTCGTAGTCTTATCATTCTTACTTTATGAAAGAGGGAAAACAGAAGTGCTAACCTCTCTTACATCTGGGCCATCTTTATTACATTATAATTTTAATAAATGCCTTTTTATTCATGTTTTTCCTAAGGGACATACAAGATGCTGTCCCATTTGTGCCACTTCCCTCATGCCCTTAGGACAACGTGATTGCCACTCTTTCTCTCGTCCTGCACTTTAGCATAACACACAAAACAAACTTACCTGGGACTTAACATTACCGGTTATACTGGTGCTATACCGGATACATTGCTGCTATACCGGATCTCTCCCTGTCAAGACAGCATCATAAGTCACCTGTGGGTTCTGAGGACACTCAGGTCTAGCTGCAGCTCTGATTTTTCCTGTCTTATTCCTAGACTACTCTGGTTTCAGTCCATATATAACAAAAGCACTGAAGTGACAATAATTGTGTAGATTCCACTGTACAGTCACAACGTTCAGAAGATAACCACTCCCATGGAGGTCTCCACTACTCTGCTGGTTGTTGCATCCGTTCTCTTTCTGTCATGTCCCTAGTTCTTATGATCTAGTAGAGCCTTTGTGCAGCAAACTTCCTCAGCAGGTTGTGACAGGCACTGAAACTCCTGCCGGTTAGTCGGGAGGGTTTGGATTTTCAGCTAGTCTGTAGCAGCTAACAATATCTGGGCTCAGTCTTAGAAAAGAGGAGGAAAGTAAGTATTACAGAGTCTGGAAATAAAAAGAATAATTGTGTGCACAGTCGTGCAGGCTTACTTAGAATTACAGATAGGGATTGTATTTATCCACAACTGAACAATAAGGCAGCTAGTAATGTTAAACCAGAGATTAATTTCCATCCTCCTCCTCTGCCCAGAAGTTACATTAAATGTGTGGAGCAAAACCATGAAGTAACAGAAGAAAAACAATAACTGGCTATAATTCAAGTTTTAAGCCTATCCTTCACTTTTTCCTCATAAATGCCTTCTGCTTCCTCAGGATTTTCCCAAAAATATTGCTATTCACAGGCTTCCACAAACTGCCTTGCTGGTCCTCCACATGGCAGTAGAAACAGGTAATAGGGCTTTTAATTTTCTCGGTACATATTCAAAGGCAGCTTTGAATAGATCCCAACAGCAAGAAGGTCCCAACAGCATCCAGTGGGTTACCTACCACATGTCTTAATGCCATGGAAGATTCTAATTAAAGGTTAGGAGTGGGTAAACTAAACATAACACACATTAAGTGCATAAAATGTGTGCTACATTTAGTTTACCCACTCCTAACCTTTAACTAGAAGCTTCCACGGCACTAAGTCCAGCACCTTGGATAAGTACATCATGTGAACTGCTACCATCATGAACTAAATTTGTAACCCCATAAAAAAGCTGTCTAAATTCCACAAGACATGTTCTCTACAAACCAATATTGAAAGGCATCAATTGCCTTCCTGTCTCTCTTTTCTTCTAAATAGATCTCTCTTTTTTTAGACCAAATTTAATGCTAGGCAAATCAGCCTTTATTACCTGTGGTTTCAAAGTATCTTTAAAACAAATGTTACAATCTTACGCAATCCTACTGCCTCTCAAGTTCCTGTATGTGCACACCCTTCTCTGATGTGTTTGCTCACAACTAGTGTGTACTCTTCTGGACTACATCTTTTCTGAACTTCTAGGTGTGATTTATTTGGTCATGTAAATTTTAAGATGTTCAAGGAGAGCACTGGCTCTCTAATTTTCATTACCGGCTTTCAAAACAGAATTTCGGTATCATTGTGACTTCCAAATGTATGATAAGGCACCTTTCCTTATCCGTAATGAATATTCATTTAACAGTTCGGGTTTTTTTCTGCAGTACTACCAATTGTTTCAAGTAATGAACCTATGTTTTCTTAACGGATGGCTTTCGTTTCAGTATCTGAATTCTTATTGTCCTCAACCTCTTTGGCATATGTACACAGAAATGTTAATTACTCTGCACTGGTTTTGATTGAGGTGGCTGTATATAATCCAGACAATTCCAAAACTGAAGAAAAAATCAAAGTCAAAACGTACATGTTTCTTTTCAGCCTTCAAAGTCATTTTTGCATTGCACTCAGAATACTTTATATTCTAGCTATTTTCATTTCAAAGCAGTGTATGCACTAGAGGTATTTTGCTAGCATCTCCACAGAAATGATGTCATCCTAGCAGGAAAATTAAGTGTACCTTTGCTATTTTATGGTGAGCAGCAAATTTATTTATTTGATTTCATTCACTCATGGGAAACGTTTTTCATTGAGAATATCCACTAGCATTAATTCTACTAAAATAACTATAAAGAACATCTAACACATGGCCCTATAAATAGCTGGAAGTAAACATTCATAGCATCATGTCATTACTCTAGCTAATCTGACAGCTATGCTTGACTGTCATGCCATGGCCAAACCTTTCCCTTCCCCAGCACCCTGAAATCCCAGCTTTACTCCCCAGACACATCTGTCTTGGAGCCAGCAGCTCTCCTGAGCTGTCAGGATCAGAGCTGGCCTCAGCTCTGAGTCCCACATGTGCCACTTTACACAGGGTGGCTGGAATAACCTCCTGATACTAGGGCTGGAGGGAGGAACTTCCCAGCAGCAAGCCCTTCACTCGCAGTTTCCATTCTTTTACTTTTCACACTTCTACCCTTATAAATCATTATTTTACTGACCACAAAAGCAGGCAAGGAAGCTAATCCCCAGGGAAGCCTCAGCTCATGTGTGTTATGGTGGCAGAGGGTGCTCAAAACCATGATGAGCCAACATGACAAAGACACAGGGAGATCTGATGAGCAGCATAGCATAACTAACAGTGCACTGATACTACTTTATGGATTAACAGTTTGGCTATGGGCAGCACTTCTCCTCAGGGCATCCTAGGGTATGAAAAGACAACAGAGATCTCATAGCAGTCACATTATTTCCAACAACAAACTCAGAGGGAATGATTAGATGTGGAAGGTTGGCAAATGCTAATAATACATAACCACTTCCAGTGAGGATCACTCCTCTGCACCCTCTAAGGGACACTTTACAAGCTGGGAAACTGAAGGTTAAGTCTGTGTGTTTCCCAACCTGCTAGCAGATCCCCCTCCCTTGAAAAGTAACTCGGGGAAATTCAGGTAGCAAACTCGCGGTCACCAGTTTCCCATCTAAGCCACACTTGCCTGGTGAGAAATAACACACTCTGGTCAGCAAACCCATTTGTCAGTGGTGAGTGATTCAAGGTAATATTTGTCATGAGCACAAGTCTCCCTTTTCATCTCCTGCTTTTGGGCAGATATATTAATCTCTCTTCCCTTGACTGCTTCAAGCCCTTTTCCCAGCTGTTCACCTTTAATATCTCTGTCTTGCCAAAGTAGTGCATGAAAACCCAAACAATGCTGAACAGACAGCATTGCTTCTATACTTCCACTGCAATGACAGCTCAGAAACCAATCTATCAGGTCTGTTACATTGACTATCATCACATTAATCACCGATTTTATCAACTTAGTTGTTGATGTTAGTTGTTGTCTTAGTTGTTTATCAACAATACTCCTTGTCTTAAGCTGTGATATATACTGTTCTGAGGAGCCATTATTCAATTTTTTATTGCTGTTTTGGGTACTAGAAATGGTCCTGACTGGCAAATTTGGATGCAGACCCCCAGCTCCCTTACAGCTGAAGGGATCTGGTTTCCAAGTTCTGGTTCGGACGTCTCTCTTTTACAATAGGAGGCTAAACACAGCAGGTTGTTAACAGCCACTCTGCTGTCTATATAATACACAGAAACATTCCCCATTCCCCTGCCACTACCCAAAAAAAAAAGTAAGAAAGAAAAATCAATGTGATAATTTATCTACACCACCAGAAAACTCACTACAAACACACATGACAAATGACCAAGTGAAGTAAAGACAGAGAGAGAACTTAACAGTGATAGAGAAACCCATGTACAATTTAACACAGTCTATGCCCCTATTTCCCTCTGCAGCACAAACCAGCACATCAACACCTTGGTCTGGCCATATTTCCTCATGAAGAGTGATTTCTTTTAAAAAAGCAAACCCTTTTCCTTTCTTTCTCCTCTTTCCACTTGCATTTGCCTTTCTCTTGATTTCTGTGTGCTCATCTGCATTCATTTCTCTCCAATTTGCCTTTTTAAAGAAAAGTCAATGTCTGAGCCTACGCATATCTGTTAATCTAACCCATCTATCAACAGTTTCTGAGCCATCTCTTCAACCTATGCAGCCAGGGATTTTAGCCAGACTTTTATCATTTTTATGTGCGCTGCTGCCACCCGTTGTCACAAGGTCACCCTTGGAAATGATACTATGCCTCAGTGGGTACTTTTTCACCTAATAATATATACGGCACTCTGTATATCAATCATATTATCTAGGGACCAAATACTGAACAGTCAAAGAGGGGTAAATGCTTCCCTCTGGATCAATTTTTGACTGCAAAGCAAGGGTAACCTCTTTGCCAATGAGAGAGACAGAAAATCCAGCATTAGACTATGGGGAGCCTCTCAAGTCATTTCAAAAGCACAGTCCCTCTTTGCTCTCACACTTTCAAGGAGTCAAACTTGAAGAGGTTATGAACAAGGTGTGTGACAGACCCAACCGTCTGAGCAAATTTCACCGCCATCATCTGGGGGCTGTTTGATCCATCAGCAACCCTTGCACATGGGGCACCATTTGAAAAGATCCTTGCAGGATTTGGAGCTGAGGCTTGCTGTGCACAGGAGGGAAAATTCACCAAGCAGCATGTTCGCACTAAGACAGCCCACTCTGGGGAAATCATCAGTTTGGAGCTCCTACAGCCCAACTCTGGAGTTGGCCCCTTCTTTTTATAAGCAAAAAAGCAGCAGTAACAGTCAAACTTGCTTTAACCACCCTGCTGGTTGCAGAAACTCCCTGAACATAGAAAAAGCACTTGGTAGATGTAAAGTCAGGTTTTCTGGTGGCCTCCTTTTCCCCTAAATTAACACCTGTCTCTCCTTTTCTTTCTTTTTTGGCTGTAATGCAGCTCTAAAAGCCATTAAGGCAGGAAAGAAAGAAGGCCAGGAAGCTGTACCTCCCAATTTATATAAATCACAGTGATAGGAAATCTTTTAAAGTGACAGAATTAAAAAAAAATAAAAGTCCAGATCTGTGCAGCAGTTTTGGTTCAAATTCAAGTCAAGTGCCCCACCAGGAGGAGAAGACAAGAACGGAGCTCTTACTGCTACTGCTCATGGCGACACACTGCAGGTCACATCAGCATCAGGACCAAGAAAGCCTGGTAACACAGTGCTTCTGGTCAGCAGGTACAAGCCCAACCCAGATGTCCCACAGAGCTCACCCACACTTGGACAGCTATTTGTGCTAACTGAGCACACACTAGACTCGAGCCATCTTTACAGAATCAGCTCTGGACATGTAGCCCAAATGCTGTCTGTGAGTGGTGGGGGCTCTGCTTTCCTGTGTGTGCCCAGCCCCATTCAGCACCTACCCCAACCCTCCCATCCCTGCATCCACACTGCTAAGTCAAGAGCAGTGAGGAGTCCGCATACAAGACTTTTCTCATTCTCTGTCTGGCTGCCACCTCACCTCTCCTATTACTTCCCTGCTCCAGGAAAGTAATGAGCTCTCTGCCTCCCAGAGCCAGCAGAATTGATTTACCCCCTTCCCAGCAGGACCAGCGCCTGCTAACAGCACGAGAGGTTTCTCACAAGCGTTGGCAGCCAGCTCCATGCTGCTTTAAATGAAACACTTCCATTAATGCTACAGGTGGGCTCCAGCTACAAAGTTAGCCTCTGGATCCAAACATGACTCAATTTTAGGAGCAGCTTGCTACAAAGATAGGCCCAAACTAATATGACTTTCCCTTCCTTTCTATTTAAGGGAGAGGAAAGGCCTTTACAAATAGGGAAGCCAAATCCGGGTTTGTTAAAGCACGACTGCTTTGCCTTGCTAGCTCAGTGTTGCTGAGGACCTCAGTGTTCAATTAAGGTCTCTAAAGAGGGAGTGCACACAGACCCTTCCCCTGGCATAAGCCAACCAGGAGGTATCCTAACGCAGCAGCCTGATGAAGGCTGAAAAATCACTGTCTTAAGCTCAGTCAGTGCCAGGTCTTTGTTTTTCCAGGACAAAATTCACTCCTGTGAAAGTACATCTGTTTCAGGTCCCCTCCTCCCTGGTTGACCCCAGCAATATTTTGTTGTGGTGCTTAGCCAAAAACTTACCTACCTTCAGCACTGCTGGCTAGCAGGGAACAGGGATGATGATCAGGTCTTCATTGCAGCTGGCAGGAGATGCCACACAGCAGCGCAGCAAATGGGAGGGCAGGTGACAAGGGCTGGAGACTGGATGAGCTCCTACTCACCAAACTTTCCACCCAGCAGGCCTGGTATCCCAGAGGATGCTCAGCCAGGACTGCCATGGGGAAAGCCGAGGTCCACCTCACCTTCCTGATCTTCCCTCCACCGCCAAAAACCACAGGCAGACAACATCCAGTGGGTAGGCACATGGAAGCATGGAGATGTTCCTCTTTCTCATGTTTCTCTTACTCTGGGTCACAAAAAGGTGGCAGCCCGAGTCCAAGAGAGATACTGAGCAAACAGCAGATGTTTCCCTCAGATGAGGTACTAGTAATAAAGATGCAGACAAGAAAAGGCGTTTCTGTGTGCTGAAAAGAAATGAATAACCTCACTTACTGGTCAGACACAGCAGGGGTCGTCTTCAGGAAACAGCACAGTTTTGCATTTTTCTGGCACAAAACACAAATTATGACAAAAGAAAGCAAGCAAACAAAAAAGTCAGCTTCTTAGCCAGGCACTCAAGCAAGTAAATCAGCATAATGCTTCAAATTCACCTCATGCAGGCCTAAATTCACTTCTAAGGACAAGGTTAGGTTATTCCCGTCTCACCATTGTTCCCTTCCAAATAATTGAGTTTATTCAATGGATTTTCTATAAATGTCTTAGAGATATAAACTTTTTGAGGTAAGGAACACAGCTAAGCTTTCAAAGCAGCATGTAAATCCACAGTGCTGTAATAAGCTTTTATTAATACAAACAAATCATTTGTCCCTCTCCCCACAGATCTCACTAAAGAAATGGCACAGGACAAGGCAGGTCACCTCCCTGGAATTTTATCTGTATGTACTGAGCACTGCTGACTGATAACTTCAGCCCCTTGCACCAGTCATTAGCCATCAGTCTCATTCCAATGAGCAGCTCTCCTCTAGTACGAGCACCGTGGCTCATTGTTGCCAAGCTGCAGCTCCCCTCTCCACTCTCTCTCCTGTGACCTGAAGTGAGATGGGCTAGGATCTTAAATCAGCACCTCCCTCTTCTTCTCTATGGCACCAAATCTTATTCTATCATCCTCCTCGTCATGTCACTGAAAGTGACCACAGAGATTGGTTTATCCAGGCATTAGCCAATGCAAAACCATAGAGGGTAAGAGGCTAGGACCAGCAGACCCTGGTAGGAGTTCCACTGTGACTCTCTCTCCAAGGGCAGGAGAAACCACTATGGACTGCATGTAGACCAACGATTTGTCGGTATTGCAACATTTCATATCTCCTGCTTCTCCCTTAAAAACATCAGGGACCCTTTTGTCCCCCTCCCATGCTGGCACCTAGTAGCGCTATAAAGTGAAATCAAAGATGCCTGGAGGACCCCAAGCCTGGCTTCAGGTCTGCAAGACTAGAGGAAGGAACCCGGATTCACAGCTTTTCAGGAGAGCAATGTTACACCGCCACGGTTCTGGGCACTCAGGGGTAAATTTTCCTCATTTTGTCCTCCTGCTGGAATTGATATAATTTCCACAAAGACTAAAACATTAAATGAGCCAGAGCAGTTGTCATCTGGTGAGGGCACTTGGCTCAGAGGAGAAACCCTTATGTTCCAGATTTTGTTCCAATAAACATTAAACTGCTTTATAGATACTGGAAACCATCAACAGGAGAGATGGCATTTCTCTATCCCAGAATACTACCTGATTTGTGGTGCTTGCCAGAGTAATCTCCAGGGACATCAGAGTACAAGTGACCTCCCCCATGAAAGACGAGGTTCAGCTGGGTTCTCCAAGTGCTCCAAGCACCAGAGGAGGTGAATTCAAGTTCAGTTATACGGGCTAAGAGGCAACCATAATCCACAACAGCCTGCAAGATGTGCCTAAACCCAGCATTTGCTGCCTTTGCTGTGCTTTTGCCAAGGGATGCTCTGATTAGGAAGAAAATCAAATCATTTGGGTAGAACAGTCCTTTTCTTCCAATCTACAACCAACTGTTTTCAGTTCAACAAAAGTACAATAAAACATTGTCATTCTGGGTTGGATCAAACTGGGATTTACCTTCTTCCCCCTCCACCCTGAAGTAAAAGGCTCACTATTTACAGGAATGTGTCCTGCAGAGGCAACATCCTCACCAGCTTTAGTAAAGATGCGAAGTAAAGTATGGTGTACTACAGATGCTTGAGTAAACCAGACAAGATTTCTCAATCAAATGGATGTAAATATGTTCTTTTGTTGAAAATCAAGATATTTTCACTGGCACATGTTAACTTCAAATAACTTCAAGAGAGAGGAAACTTGGGTATGTGGGGCTGCAGTTCCAGCTACCTCAGTTTGCCTAGATAACATTTAAATGCACAATTTTGGCTTTATCAGATTATTGGGCTGCATACTGTCTGCTATCATATTTCAAAATTGTACATACCCATTTTATAAAACATGTTATTCAATATTTTGATGTGATCAAAAAAAGGGAAAGATATAAATAATGAAGTAACCTGAGATGATCAGAACTCATGAGCATTTCTGAACTGTTTCTAATTTAATTTGCATTCCACTGAAATAGTCACAACTTTCTGTTTTTCTCTCCAATTTTTTTCTTTCCCAAGGGATAGGATTGCTATAATCCATAAGGTTCTATGTGGCACTAAGGCTCTTCACCCTGAAGATTACGATATGCTCTAACTGCTGGGGCTACGGGGAGCACTCTTGAGGCAGACTGATGGCCAGGAGCGGTGCTTGTGGACAAGGCAGAGAGCTGCACAAGCACAGATCCATGCCCTTTGATGAGAAGGATGCACCTCTGGGTGGCTGGAAGTTGTCTCTGTGAATTCCCATGGCAAAGCACACCCGTGCACTCCGGCAGCTTCCTGCAGCCCATGGGAGCGACACCTGCAAGCAGCTGTACAATGGGGCAAGTTTCTGGTTTCTATTTCATCATCCCTCAATAGATGCCAAAACCAAACAAGTTTCAAGAAATTTAGCAGCAGCCTCAGCTCTAGACCCTGTAACCAAGACTTACTGTGCAATTATACTTTCTGTCTCTGCAAAAAGCTAGGGTCCTGTGCTATGGCACCACTGAATGCAGCCTAAATGCTTTTCAAGAGCTTGCCTTTTAAAGCACATTAGCCGCTTGCCCAGATCTTGGCTTCCAGAAGAGGTTCCTCCTGAAGGTTAGCCTGGGATCTTCTGGGAGCTGTCTTCAGTCATCAAGAAATCCCTGATCCCATTTTTGGAAAGAAAACCAAACCAACCAACCAAAAAAGAAACAACACACCAAATAAAAAAAAAACAACCCCAACCTCCCCTCCTTTCCTCCTCCCTCCCCCAAAAAATACACTACTATGTTGACATGTGACAGGAGGATCCACAGTTTGACATGATCTTCAGCTAAGGCACAGGATTAGGTGCTCAGGCAGCCTCCTTACCCCAAATAAGGGGCAGAATATTTGTGCAGATGGGGGCAACCTAGCTCCCAGGCCACCTAATCTCCCCAGGGGACCCACAGTGTTTAGAGAGGCTCTGGAGCCTTTGTCTCCTGTCAGCCAGCTGCACCTAGTGCCACTCCTGCCCAGCTGCTCCTTGATTTCAAGGCAGATGTTATTTCAATATGAAATCTGCCACAACTGATTCTGTGGTAGGACTGGAGGTATAGCAGGAGGGTGGGTTGTTCTGCTTTGCTTTTTTCTCCTAAGAACGGACCCAGTCTCTGAAATGATCTGCAAGTGGCAATGATAATGACAATGTATGTAGGGAATAGTAATATATACCATTTTCTATGCCCAGTGATGAGACATGAACTGAGAATGCAGCTGTATTTGCCTCAAATTTGTATTATTTTCAACTTCCCTCTTGACTGCTATTCTGATACTGCTTGTGAAATCCCATTAACAAGCACATAAGTTGATGTCCAAAAGGATGGGATAGAATCTGGGAAAGGTAATAGCATGCAGCTGAGAGATCTGGCAGAGTAATAAGAGGTCTAAATGTGGGAGGAGGTTGGGAGGGTAAGTGAAAGGGGAAAAAGGGAATGGCTGGGAAAGAAAACATCTTCATTCTAAGTAGCAAACAAACACAGCAAAGGGAAAACAATCAAATACGAAAGGGATTTTGAGGGGTTTTGTGGAGAGTTCAAAATTTTGAAGTATTCACTGAGAAGAATATCATTCTAATTTTCTAAGGCGAGACAGGGGTTGCTCTCCTCCTAAACTGGAAAAGTGGTATGCAAAGGGCTTTATGTTTATGTCTAAAAATGAATTTTATGCCCTATTTACATTTTCATTATTTATGGAGGTTTTCTGATAATCCCTCCTGTTGGGAAGGAGATGACCACAGTCCCACATCTGTTTACCTTTGTTTACAGCTGGGAACACAGCCATGGATTTGTTCTGCTTCAGTGAGAAGGTGAGCTGATTTGATTATTGCTTTCTAACATACACAAAGTTTGTTGCTAAGAGTCTCACTTAGGAAAGAAATGACAGAGAGCTGTTTCTAGCAAGTTATGAGAAAAGTGACAGTGACAAAACTAAAGGGACAAAATGGCTCTTTCACCCTCTTGGCCCCAGGATGCCACCGCTGAGCTTGGTCAGCCAAGGTGAGAGCAGGGCTGGTCAAGTTGTTCCAAGCAAAACTCCAGGTCCCTGATTTCAGAAGAGATGGTATCTGCACACATCACTCAGATTTCTCTGTGGTATCATGCTCCCCCTGGGGATGCTCCAGAGGTAGGTATGGCTTTTGTTTAGTGTGTCCAAAAAAGCTATAATCAAGACTCTCCAGTGCAGAGAGTCCCCTTCAGAGCTGTCATGGGCAGATGCAGGAAACTTCTGATTGGAGGCCTTTCAGTTTGTTCTTGCCTTCAAAAATGCCCCAAGTCTCTTCCCTAAATCCAGTCTCATGCCATTCTTGCTTGCTCAGGCCTGTTTGTCATCCTGATTTGTGTGGGATGGTTTCTGTTCCTAAAGGAAGCCTAGTGGCACACATCCAGGAGTCACCCCAAACTGGAGCTGTGAAATCACACTGGGATATCTTTAGCTGTAAGAAGAGTATATGGTTTTTCCTAAAATGTCTGGGAAATGACGCAGCCTTTCCAGTGAGGACTCCTTTGAATAACCGGGAGAGAGAAGAGAGAAATTTTAAGCACTCCTAGTTCAGCTATCATTTTCTACCCTCTTACATTGC
Source organism: Nestor notabilis (assembly GCF_000696875.1). Taxonomy (NCBI): domain Eukaryota; kingdom Metazoa; phylum Chordata; class Aves; order Psittaciformes; family Psittacidae; genus Nestor; species Nestor notabilis. Next base: position 126,951 of record NW_009938853.1, on the reverse strand, counting down.
TAGGACAAGCAATGGATCAAAACCTCCTACAGGGTTTCCAGCAAACTGACAGGACTTTTCATAAAAGCTCCTGGTTACATTGAGAAGCAGAGGCGCTGATCCACATCCTGCAGCTGGGGTTGACCGATTCTCCACTGCTCACCCCCCTCCTTGCCTTACCCACCTTTCACCCAGCTGAGTTTTTACTGCAGACCCCTGTGAAGGTCATGCATATAGTAGCAATTTACCTGAGGATGAAATGCTGTACTGGGAAAAGGCAAGTACCACCACACCAGAGCAACTCAGAAACGTTGTCAAAGCTTGATTCAGCTGAAATGGCATTTTTTCTGGTGACATAATTTGCTTTATTTTTGTTTATCTTTCAATGATATAAGACTAATCTTATATAGATCACAGTAACAAGCAATTTTTCTATAAAGAATGGGATATTTACAACTCTAATATAAAGATGCACTAGAGAGAACAGAGGCCTTGAGAAGTGGAGACACAGGAGGTGATGTAGAGGAGCACAGGCATGGGGTGATAGATCAAGGGGCACAGGCTGGCACTGGAGACCCCACAGCTATAAACAGCTCTCCAATGGCCACTTAAAGAAGTGCAGACCTGGACAAAACTGGTTCTAGGGTAAGGAAGACAAAAAAAACACCGTATCTAATACATATAAAAGGCAGCACAAATAGTAAATTTCAATCTAACATGCAGCTGCAGACAATGAGAAAAGAACAAAGTCTAAAAGGTGTCACACTCAAAGTGACAAATCAAACATGAAGGGAAAGAAAGAGGGAAGGAAAGAGGGGTGAGGAAGAAGAAACCATCAGCACCATGTTCTTCCCAGTAAAGGACTGCAGATGCAGATGAGTGGCCCTGACACCCCCTCCACCACAACGAGACTGGAGCTACCAATCTTGAGCCCAGAGGACAGTTGAAGAGTAAGCATAACACCAAGAAAAAGGTGTAGAAATTAAGAATATATGTAAATAACAACTTTAACTGTATTATTGCTACTACTGAGACTTTCTCTATTTTGAAGTATTCCTTCAGATCAGCACTAATAATAATAAATCTTTTATCAGACTGCTAAGATTTCAATTACATTAATAGTAAACCCTTGTCTTTATCTAGAAGACATGTTTTCTTTTCATCCACAAAAGTTATTTGCATGCAACAAGAGGGAGCGAGAATCACATCCTAGACTTGATCCTCACAGGGAGGCAAGGCAGTTGAGAAAGACAGTCCCACCAGGCCCTGACACCAAAAACATCCTGCGCAGCACTTCACTTGCAGCTTGAGCTTTAGAAAACTGTAGCACAGGGCACAGGGAGGGAGAGAGAAACAAGCCAAAAGATGTTTTGAGTTCAGAGTAACAGCTGCAGCCATTACGGTACAAGTGTACCTGTGGGCATGCCTTGGCACCATGTAACTAGCACTGGTCAAACAAATGTTTTGTTTCTTTCATGCTTTACATCATCAAAACTTGGTGTTCAAATGCTATGTAAGTTAAAAGCGTTGAAACTTTTCTGGGAAGTTTCTTTGGGCTCTTGAAAAATTCTCTAATCTGACCCAAATTCACAAAGTACCTTTGGCTGAACTGAGATTAAAAGTTGAAAAAACAAAAATGCTCCCAACCACCACTGCCACCCCCCCAGATTCTAGTCAAAGCCAAGGATAAGCCAACTGGAGTTTAAAAGTCTACAGGGCTTTGTCTGGGTATTTGAGATCGGAGGGGGGGAGTTGTTGTTAGGGTTTGTTTAGAGAAAGCAGACACTTTTTTTAATGAAGTAGGTAAGGAAGAGCCCATGCATTCCTCTAGGACATTTCCTGTCCTAAAGCCTTACACAGGCTACTCTGAACACTGAATGTCTGCATGAATTTAATAGGAGAATGGACAAAAAAATCATTATTAAATACACAGAATTAAATACATAGTCTAATAAATACATTATTAAAGGCAGAGAAAATACATCTGGCCCTACAACAAAAATGGTTGGAGAGTATTTGGGGCATATACCACATATGCTTGTCCTTCACCATTGCCTAGTCATCCACCTGAGGCCATTGCCAGAGGTCATCACAGGAAATTGGGCCTTCAGCCTGGACACCTAACACTTATATTGTATGCTACATCTTGAGCAGACTGGAAAGAACTGTTACCCCATCTCACTGAGATGAGGAGTGAGAAATAAGTCCACACAGCAAATCTGTGGTAAACTGGGATTACAAATGTCCTGTCCAAAGCCTACCTAAGGACCCACGTTATCTTTCCTCTGTCAGCGGAGCACACAAAACACATTTGAGGAAAGGAGAGTATACACAAACACACCACCTCAGGAGGCACTGAAACCCTTAATGAGAGTGAGCCAAGCATCACTCTTGGAGCAACCCCACTGCAGTTTGTTCGCTCAAAGGTATTTACTGCCAACCCCGTGTCTTTGCACACCAGTTGCTGCTGCTCCTTCAGGCAGTTAGTTCCTTGTCTGCTCTCCAAATACTATTTATTACTGACTCGTTCCCAAGGTGATTCAATTAAGAAGTCAGAGAAGCAGCCACATTGCTCACAAGGCAGTAAAGAATTCCTTTTACGGTATAGTTTGCCATGTGTTCTTCTCTCCTGTATGTAAAGGGAATAATAGGATGCAGTAAACTGCAGTAGGCAATAAACATCTGTTACAATTATTTAAATGCCTCACACTGGCTTCATTGTTTAATTGCCTGCAAAGAAAACCATTTAATGCCCTTATATATTTTTTCCACTGCCAGAAACACTACCCTTTAAACATAAGATAAAACATTTTGAAATGCAAACATTTCTTACAATCCTGCATTATAACTGTCATGATGTAAAATACATCATGGCGTCAGGTTTCCTGTATTCAGCATCACTCCCTCCTGCAGATGCACGCAACTCTGCAGCCTCAAATGCTGCAATAGTGGAGTTGGAGATGATCAGCAATTGCTTTCTCATCACCCCTTATTCCCTGCAAGAGAAAGAAAGAGAAATTAAATACTGCAACAAACCACGGCTGGACAGAGGCAATGCATACAGAAAAAACTACACAAAATAGACATAAAACCCAAACAATTGAAGTGGGATTAAATGGGAGAATCCAGGAGCATTTGAGGCAAAGAAAAAAAAAAAAAACAACAACAACCAACCAATCTCAAAAAAAAAGGTAAATCAATTCTGGCACTGAGTGTTGACTCGATAGGGTTCATGCTCAGCAAACACGCTCCAGTGAAATCCTTGGGCATCACAGAGGCTTAAAAACCTAGGGAGAGAGCAGGGCTGGCAACCACAGCATCAGCTATGAAACTGCCAGCTGTCATTTATGCTGCAGCCTGCACCGGGAGCTGTGCAGGTCCAAAAGCAGGGGAGGGGAACCTCAAGTGCCAGGTCACTGGTATTGGCTAAACCTGCACTAACCCATGATGATGGCCCACTCGTGCTGTCCCAGAGAGCGCAGAGGCAACAACAAGAGAAATGGGTGTCAGGAAGAGAGGGGCATGATTTGCTTTAGTGAGTTGTATCTGTTTTAAAGTAAGATGTGTGCTTATGGAAGTTATTACCATGCCATTACATACATGACTACACTGGAAACGCTACCTATAAAAGTAGAAATTCAGTGACTATGTGCCTTGGTTTTGGATGGTATAAAGTTAATTTTTTTTTCTTTGCAGCTGGTGCAGTGCTGAAACCACCTACACAACTTCAAGTTAAATACAGCCTTTAATTACATGATTGTATACTATATTTTTATACAAAGCCCCTCTCTTCCTCAATGAGTGACTAAATATTTCTATTTACTTTTACCCTGCTACTATCATATGCACCCCTTATCCTTATTTACTTCACATCATCCAAGTCCTGCCTTAAACAAAACGGGTGTTTTCCTTCCAGCTGTTCCCATTGCAACATCTTATACTCCACAAATACTAAGGATTCCTCACAGTTTTGTTAAGATACCTAGGAATTACTTTCTTCATTTTACAACAGAGGACCAAAAGATGGGGAAACTTAAGTATAGGCCTACTAAAAGCAGCTGCAAATTTTGACTAACGAGGCTGCAACTCTCATTTTTGAGAGTACTGAGCCTTCTTATGGCTTGTTATCTAGACAAAGCTCCTACCAACTGCCTCTGCATTTAGTTCCTTTCTAAAAATCAAGGTTCCATCTGCCTTACCTTGGACATACAGAAAACAAGCAGCAAGCACTTTGTGGTCAGCTTTTCAGTTTCAGGGATAGAAACCAAGCTTGTGACTGAGCAAGATACAGAGCCCAGTTCTCCACAGTCATTGAGCCTCCCCTCTGAGACCATTTTATGACTTTCTGCAGTATCCTGCCTCATTCATTATGCATTCCCAGACTTCTCCAGTAAGCAAAGCCGGAGTCTTCCAGACACAAACGCCTTCAACCACAGAGTCCTGCTCCGTTTCATTAGGTTTTTCTGCTGTTCTCTAGGGCACCTACTGAGGCAGCCATCTGCAGAAAAAACAACAGAACATGGTATTTTAATTAAAGTCTACATTACTGTGCATAAAAAGGACCAAGTTACAGTAATATTATATTGCTCTGTCCTAACTCTTGGGTTTTAGCATTTGAGCCCAAAACAGTCTTCCCATCCTTGTTTGTGCACAGGTAGGAGGAGGATCCTCAGGATATTAAAAAAGACAGAAAACCAGGAGTCTGGCTATGCAGAAACATGTTGGCACATGCATGACCCCTCGGCCTGCATGAAACTGCTCTGCACAGAAAGGATTTTGTACAGGAACTAAGGGAGTTCCTCTGCTACTTGACAGGAAGTGTGTTACATGGCATATAACTAGGAGGAACTCACCCAAACACAGATGTCGGCAGTGGATTTCAGATACATCTGCTGCCAAACACGAGCCCAGGCAATAAATGCCCCATGTTCAGGGAACAAGGCATGTACTGATGTACAGTGTGAATATATGCAATGATGATTTTCAAGTGCATTAAAAACCTGCAATGGTGGCAGCACAGCTGCATCTTAAATTACTGAATGAGCAACCACATGGCCCTGAGGCTGCTGTGACCTTCTGACCAGGTTCAGCACTGTTGTAACTCTCACTTTTGTTCACATAAATGGCTCCAGTCCCTGAAGAAGACCTGTTCTTCAGCCATTAAACCTGTTGGCTTGGTTTTCTATTGTGAACAGTTCATTGGAGAGGGGTGCTATCAAGAATATGCAGAGGGGAAAATCAGTGAAAAAAATTCTCCTGCTTTGCTTGACTTTACTAACAACTTAAGCCTGAATAAACTAACCAGAAAACGAACAAGCAGAACAATTCAGAATGATTGTAAAAGAAAAAAGCAACTAAACACTCAAACTGTTCTGTGACCAGCAGCGCTAATGAAACTTTCTTTCCCATGGATTTGGGACATGTCCCATAAACTTTCTTCTTCTCCTAGGTGCATTAACTTCTACTGCCAATTCTCATTTGCCTTTGATAGCATCAAGGAAAGGAAACATTTGTGGCAGCCCATTTGAAAACGCTTGGAAGCAGGTCAGCCAGCAAACATGCACTCCGAGGCACTGCTGGTTGCTGACAAAGAAATTCAGTGAAATCTGACATCATGTTGTCTTTCTTTCATTGGCTGCCCCTACATCATCAACAGGGACATTACTTTTAGAGGACTTTTATGTCCCTTTCTAATGAGATTAAAACCAGCCAACAGGTCAGGGATACGTATCACATGAGCCTTGGGAGAACTGGCCAGCCAAGTTCCCAGAACCATTCCTTTGGTTTGACACTGCATGGGGGTATCCACATGGCTTAGTTGGGGAGGTGCTGATGTTGCAACCATTAATGTCATATAAAATTAATAAACCCAGGCTAATTTCCCTGTCTTCTCTCCTACAAGCTTAGCTCAGCACAACATGCTTGAAAACTAACACTCATAATACTGAATTCATGCTGTAATTGGGACTCTTATTTAAGACAACAGACCTTTTTCAGTGAGGCAGACCTCAGACATTTTGGATGCACTTGGCATGGGTCCTTTTATGGTGCCACATTTAAATTTGCACAAGGGACATAGCAGTGCTGTCTAGTCTGACCACCTTTACATCTCTTCTAGGCGTCAGGATTTGCTTCTTTGCTTAATGGACCTCATTTTTTTTATCCCATCCTTAAGAAGTCTTGGGCTTTCAAAGCGAACAGACTGAAACAGTCTCCCCGCTCATTGCAGGACCTTGGAAGCCATGCAAGAACCATAATCAGAACTTGTCTGTTCGTGCAATCAATACCCCAGAAGTACACATTAGAGACTGATCCAAATCAGAGGGAAAATAACTTGTCAACAAAAGCAAACTCTATGAAAGCTACTGCTTTCGAAAACACAGAGGAGTTACTGCTGTGCTCCCCATCTGGTAGAAACGATGAATCAACAGATATTCAATTTGCCCTGAAAAAAGAAAGAGAGAAAGGTTTCCAGCATGAACATGTCTATTATTTCATCAGCTATTCTGTTTGCACATTTCAGATGGAAACTTGGCCAGAGCAGTCTGGGAGCTCTGAGTGCAGTCAGTTTTGCTAAAGTGCATTTAGGAGGAAAGGGAGGGGGGAGGAATCAACAAAAACCCCAACAAACCACAAAAGAAAAACCACTGACAAAGCAGGATCCTAGTCAGCTAATTAAGTCAGGTTGCCATGTTTAGAATAGATGCAGCCCCCAAAATGAGCAAAACCTCATTGAGACAGACAGAGGCTCTAGACCAAATGTTGTTTTTCTTTCCCATCTGTTAAAAATAAAACCTGAAAAATGGCACGCCAGTTTATCAAAGCCCATCCCACTGGCATATTAACCAGTGCATTGTATTTGATATTTATCTGCCTATAAACACTGCTTAATATTTTGCCTGTCTTTGTGTATTTTCTGCTTTTGGAAGAACTCTGACTCTGCAGTCTCATCACCTTCTTCCAAAAATTATCTTTGCTACTAAACAAACATAGAGCTTTATAGCTTTTAAGCAATATGATCTCTGCTCCTAAGTGGAATACAGTTGAGGTTTCATGGATGTGGTTAAACTGACCACAAAGAGAAGGGAAGAAGGTAAAGGCAAGAGAAAGCAAGCCACATCATGCTGTGGAGAGAGCAGAACAGCTTTATCTAGGTATTCGCTTGGAGAAAAGGAAAGAAAAACCGCAGCAGGATGTATGCATCCCACTGGAAGGCAAAAGCAGTAGGAATCCAGGGAGGATGTGGAGAAGGAAAACACAAAGTATTTAAGGAAAATGGACTTCATTCACGAAGCATCAGAAGAAAGATGAGGAGAAAAGCTAGGGAGAGTGGAGTGGCAACACACAGAGGTGTAAGTGAGCTTGAGCTTTTCATAGTGGCAGGGGTCTTTCTCAGATAGTGCCAGAGGTGGCGAAAGCATTGAGCAAAGACCATTGTTTTGAGCAATAAATGCTAGCCAAGTAAGAAACACAGCAGTTGGACGCATCCAAGCTTGAACTATTGGTGGTGTGAGCAGCACAGGGACAGGGAGAGAGAGAGACCGTAGAAACCTGGGAGGAAAACCAAGATGCATCAGTGCGGTTCAGTGATGGGTGTAAAATGAGGAACCATGTTGAGCATGACTGAAACCTCTGCATCAGGGAGAGCAGCAGATTTACCAGTAGCCACAAGCAGAGATGTCAGAGAACTGTGGAGATCCCACATGTTATCCCATGATCAGCCTGCTCTGTGAAGTCTTGCTGGAGATTAAACGAAATAGTGGGTGAGGACAGAGTAGAGAGAGATCCAGGCCAGAGGGACGTCAGTATTTCAGCAGCACAGCTGAGACGGGTTTTGTGCAAGCTCCCCACCAGATCAGCACTAACTCACAGAAAGCTGCTTTGCCTCCATCTGAGGAGTCTGGCTTAATTACCAGTTTTCCCACAACATGATCAACTCCTTTATCATTCTTTTAATTAATGTGCTGGCAATTGTATCAAGAGAGCTAACCACAGTTACAATAAGGACCAAATAGCCCATCTGCCTGCTTTGCACACCTCCAACACCTGTGCATTAGAATTTCATATTTACACAGTCTGGGTCATATGCCACCCATAGAAAATTCACAATGTAAAAGCAAACTAATGACCATCATTGAATTTTAATGAGAGTCAGTCATCTTACCCGAGCTCTTATTTCCTCAGTCAGGCATGGGCTGTTAAACACTCAAAGATAACTTGAAGCCTGTATTGCACCTGTAAATATTCAATCACAAGCATAAGATTCCACACACCTCCTCATCACACTCCTAAAATGTTCATCGTATAGATTAGTTTGAAGAGATGGCCAGGTCAGAATCCTGATTAGAAGGAATAGAGAGGCATAAAGTCAATGGAAAACAAACAAACAAGCCCACCACCAAACACAAAAATCAAAAAGACAACCCTGCAAGAAAAAAACAAACCCACAGCCTGGCTGCAATGCAACAGGAAAGGAAAAGAGGTGGCTTCTGAGGGGGACTCTGAATGGTACCTAAGGAAAGGCAGTAGGTTTAGACTAGTAGAGTCTTGTACATCCTGTGGAAAACACACATGTTCTGCAAAGCAAGGAAGGTGGTTGAAACACTACTGCACATCACTGATTGGCAGTTTTGACCTTGCCCATTAGGTCTAAAGTCTTCCTGCATGACTGATGGGTCAGGAGAGTAGCATCCAAAGAACGAGCAAGGCAGCTGAGACAGGCCCCTATGCTAAAGCCTTTCCCTTCCTCACCTGTGTAGGGCAGGAGGGAAGGAAAGGAGGACTAATCTCCACTGATGCACAACCAGGATGATGATAGTGTTTTGCTGCCCCAGTATGCTCACCTCCCTTCTGCTCCTCCCCAGGGAGGCATCAGGGAGCTACTCTTGTTGGCACAATGTGCTACCACAGCGGGAAATGTGAGCCCAGCACACCAACCCAAGGAGGAAGATCCATCTTTGGACAACAGGTATTCCCTGGAGGAGTCTGGGGGTTTATACATATGCAAGTACTGCACTAGATGCACACACAGACAGACTAGCTTACGCAGGGGCCCAGTGACCATGGGTGCCGGCGGAGCTCACAGTCAACCCTGCTCAACCTGGGGCTCTTCCTCAGCCCAGAGCCACGCCGGCACTTGGGGCATCTGCCAGGGTTGGCTGGGTCTGCAGGTCCGGCTCAGGCTCACTGAATGATTCCTCTCATTATACCAGCCATGCTAGGGATATCCTACCATCTCCCACGGCTGAACCATCTCAGAGCTTCCTCAAGTCAGTGGGGGGAAACTCACTGTATTTCATCTGCAGTTTTAAAGGCTGATAATGCTGATGTAGTGCTCTCAAAAACCTGAGACTTTTGACCCCCGATTTTGGGCTGCCTGGCCCTGAAGGCTCACCAGTTTTAACGACACTTGGAAGAACCTGGCTGTGATTTTGCAAGTGATGTAGGTCCAGGAACAAGGTGAATTTCACCTGGTTACCTCGCAAATGACTTTTTGTCACTTTGCTTTTAATCATGGTTTAAATACACTGAGCTGGTGCCAATGAACGTCAGAAAAAAGCTGAATTTTTTATCATGACTTCATACAGCAGCCTTCCCATTCCCATCAATAGCAACAAGAATGTATTTAAGAAGCCCACTTCAAAGAAGCATAACTCTCAAGATTCCTCTGACAAGAAAACCACCATGAAAGAAGCGTGTTATCCATGAAAGACACAAGGAAAAATCTGCAGGAATCTCCCTCCTTCCTGTAACTGCACCCTCCCCAGGAGGAGGGAGGGAGAAAGAGCTGGGGATTTTCATAGCTAGATGGAAAGGAATTTGGTGATTCACTGGAAAGGGTGTTGGAACTAGATGATCTTAAGATCCTTTCCAACCCAAACCATTCTATGATTCTATGATTTTTGCCCAGCCCAGCCTAGTCCTGTGTCAGCAGCAGAGCACCAGCAGTTTTAATACAAAGCACTAGATGGGAGTAAAACATCAAGCAAAGTCTGCTTGAGGAGCAGTAGGAAGGTTTTTCCAGGCAGTCTAAGTGAGCAGAAGGTGCTGCTGCAAAGATGTGTGTTACTCTGATGCAGTTCCAGAGTAGTCTAAGTTAACTTAAAATAAATGTGTCTGGAAGTGCTGTAACAACTTTCGGTGTGCAGACAAATAAGCAGAACTTCCCTGACGTTATGCAGCAGGTTGGCCATCTGTCCAACTCAGAGTTGCTATAATTGGAAGGAAATAGAGGGGCTACTTCATAGACTAAATATTTTCCTTCCTTAGGTAAGTGCTCAGGTGATCTCAGGTGGTGCTGGTTCCCAAATGTAGATGTTATCTATCATACAGCTGGCAGTGGAAATTGCTGACCAGAAGTCACACACCTGGGCCAGGAGGCTACAAACTCAGCAATATGGCAGTTTTGCAGGGTTTGCTTTAAAGGAATAAACAGCATTTACAAGCAGAGAGATGTTTATACTCTTGCAGAATATTAGCAATGCAGCCTCCTCCTCCTCCTACTAAGCCCATTACCAGGAGACAGCAGCCCTTTCTCTACCTTTCAGAAAAGACTGAAGGAATTAATTTTTTTAATGAATCCTCTCAATTCCCTTTTGCACAGAAGAGGATGAGCTCATCCCCTAGATATGTAAATCGTGTTTACAACACACCCTCTCTCTTTCCCCCTTCCTTCAGGAGGAAGCTCTGTTTCCACACACACAGCCGTTCTGAGGATATGAGAGTGTGTCACATACCATACACATCACTACGTTCAAAACCATGCACCTGGGCTGAACACAGCAAGTGCTGGCAGGGTGATGTTATTTCTGCTTTGTTTTCCCTTCCCTCTTAAAAAAAACAACCCACAATAACTTCAGGGCTGTTGGTGTGACTTTAGAGTTGATGAGAAACACTCAGGGCACAGACCTTTGACAAATCCCCCAAATCACAGTAGCTCAACACCTCTCTGCATGTAGGTGCTCTTAGCCATGCACTGAAGTCAATAAGGAATGAAACCCTGCAACGTGTCCATGCCCTGTACAGTTCATGACCCAGGGGGACAAGGCAAAAGGTCCCGTGGGTATTTCAGCTTCCTCACCCTTTTTCTCAGCAGTTCAGTGCAGAAGGTGCAAAGTTAAGCAGGACCACCTATTAACTCTCCCGTTGGACCAACTCCTGATGAAATGCTCCAAGGTCCCGCCGGCACAGTGCACAGGGCTGTTTCATCACTTTGGAAACAGCCAGCCCCACTGTCATTTCCACAGAGGAAACACAACAGCATTTCATTAATGACTGACCCAGGCTGGGTTGGGTATAAATGATCTCAGGGGGAAAGCAGAATCATCTCTCTGGCCCATCATTTGTATTTCAGATCCTTGTGGGCAAAACCCAAGGCTAACAATGGGAGGCATCTGCAAAAAACAGACAGAAAAGGAGGCTGGGGAACAGTGTTGTGACCCCACCAGGCACCAAGCCCCACACAGACCAAGACTAGGACCTCTTGGGACCCACTATCAGCCCTGCCTTAGGAAGTCCCCAGCTTCAGGGGAGGCGAAGGGTGGTGCCCATCAGTGGCCTAGTGAGGAAAAGGTTTTATCAGGATTAAAATAAGGCACAACATCAGTGCCCTCATGGCCAGTTCGGAGCCATTACACAGTGCGAGCAGGGTGGAAGGAGGAAGCTCTCTGGTGACACCAAAACACTGCCCAACTCCTGGCATGCTGAATTGCACCCTCCAGAAAGAGCACAGCAAAACGTTGCCTCCACATGTTTATCTCCATGCGCCTGTTGGCACCCTGGGGTAATCTGTGCTGTTAGGAGTATAGAGATCATGGAGGATTACTCTGTACCTACCTGCTGCCTTCACTGCTCATTGTTCCTCTCTCCCTCAGCACATTCCTATCCCTTCCTCTCCTTCTCTTTGCTGACATTTCTCTTTTTCTCTTGCACCTTGGCTCCTTTCCTATAGTTTATCCTCTAGAGCATCAGCCTCAGGTTGGCCTGGCAGTGCCATCATCCCTGGAGAGGGCACCATGCCACACTCAGCACAGAAGCCCAGCAAATTACTAGACCAACACTTGCCTGCAGCTCCATGCCTGCAGCGCTAGAAGTGCAGTCTCGCTTTCCCGCTGCTGAATAAAAAGCAAACCCTGCTTCAAGTGAAAGCAGCAGCGCTGAACCAACAGTTCTTGTAGTAAGTGATAACAAAGACCACTCCATCACCAGCTGAAGGACAGTTTTGCTGCAAAATTTTCCCTACTTTCACAAGTAAGCAACAGGCACATCAAGCAGAGAACAGTATGTCAGTGAGAGGCAATACTGGACTAATGGGTGGGTTTGTGGGGGCAGTAACTCACAAGAGACAGAATTGAAACCACCATAATTAAATAAGCCTTCAACATCAAAAAGACATACGTCAAACAGGGCCAGTATGGTTTTATTAAATCAGGGCCAGCCTTTCCCAAAGAGATGGGTCAGTAGGCAATTCATTCTGCTTGTTTACTCAAAGTTCAATTGTGTTCCACCAGTATTAAATATTTAATTTCTCTGTGCATAAATGATGGGACATACTAGCACAAAACAGTGACACTAACAGCTATATCCATTAACTAATGCTTTGCAAAGAGAGAGAGAATGCTACCATGTATCTTGCATTATCACATAACATAGGAAATAAAGAGAAAATGGCCTTTTTAATTCGCCAAAGCATGCAGTTTGACAATTTTCAGCAGCCTTATCTTGTGCAGAGATTAGAGCTAGGCAAATAAATTAAAGCAGTGTAATCAATGAATGCATCCCTTTTTCATGTTTGTGAAGAAGGGAAGGGGAGCTGGGATAACATCAGGCAGTCAGGTTAATGAATGCATTCACGGGCCAGAATTACCAAGAGTATCTGTGCGCACACACACATACGCTGAGCTATTGATTACACATAACCCTGTTTGCAAAGAAAACTCCTTTGAATAGTTTGTAGTTCTGATTAGACATTGGACCTGTGAAGCTAACTGTAGGGACTGCAATTAAAAATACCTGTACCAGCCTATCTCACCAAGTTTATTGATTTAACTGCACCAGCACAAAAATCTCTCTGCTGCAGGGTACTGAATGTGCGCTACAGGTTAGTGCTCGTATCATCACATCAGGTCAGCTGAACACAGACAGCATTGTCCTATTGTCCTACCTGCGATCCGCCTGGATGAATTGTCTTCATGGATCACTTGAGACGCCAGCTAAAACCATGAGAAGGCCAGTCTCAGCTACAAGACTTAAACATTGCGATAAAAAAATCATAAAAAACCCCAAACCAACCAACCAAATAAACAACAACAACAACAACAAAAAAAAAACCACAGAAGGGGAAAAAGCTAATAGCTGGAAATCAGTGTACAACCCAGGCAAATATCCTGGCTGAAGAGTTGCTGACATGTTTGTGAATGAATTATGTTATGCAGCATTTGCACCATTGCTTTGTATTCCTTGGTGAACAAGGTGAATTGGGGTTAACATAAACTTGGCTTTAGTGCAAACATTCTTCCAAAAATAAGCATTTCTAGATCAGACACTCAGAGTTGCGACCCTAAAGTTTTCTGCACTGCTCCAGGCCCCCTCAAGGGCAAGATTTACTCCTCAGGAAGCTGAGGGAAACATGCAGAGCTGTCTCAGCTCCCAAGTACCTTGTAACTCCAGGGTCAGATGACTTCAGCAGTCAGGCAGTACTGATCCCAAAAATGCACACTTTAACCCAGATAGCTGGCAGAGATTTATTGCCATAGCTGAACTATCTGATCTGGCCAGTTTGTGTGCCTCTTCTCTGGGGAGCGCAGATTATCTCCTCTCTAATCTCCTCTCCCCTTTCCCTAACCTGCAGGCTGCTACCTGCAAACACGCACTGTTTGGTCTAGCCTTAAGCTGTTAGCTATCTGCCTTAGGGCCTTACCTGTTATTTGCTCGCAAAGCCCTTGGCACATTTTGATATGACATAAATAAAGGAAGAGTCCATTCAATTTGCTTCTGCTTGGCAGCCACAGTTTCGTCAAGTTACCTCTTTGTTTGGGGATAATGGCTCTTTTCATACCTCAGACAAATACAGTCAATCCTCTTCTAATATTTCCCCATGTCTGCACGTTCACTTCATCTGTTTGTCCTGGGACACTTTGCAGCTATTCTCAGTGTCTTTCTGTAGGTTTTCACAGGCACACTTTTGTGTCCTACAGCAAGGTGTAACTCAGAGCAATGTCTGACTGCACTGGTACTGGAAAGAGGTAGGTTTTCAGATTACCAGAATGAGTAGACAGCAGGAGGACACACCATAACACAACTAAAGGCCAATTTATTTCCTTCCCAGGGCCCTAGTACAGAAGAGCCAAACTGCAAAAAGATTCCCCCTCCATCAATTGTTTTCAGGATTCCTTCTCCAAGACACCAGCTGAGCAAAGCCACGCAGGTGCCAAACAACAGCCTGCTGAAACCAGCATCAGCACCTTGCTGCTCCCCATCATCCCTGACCCCACACCAGCATTCCTGTTCTCCCCAAAACAAGCTTCCTGCCCCCTCCGCAGGTGAAACCTGCCGCCCCGGGCTCCCTCCACCACCACACCAGGTCTTCCAACAACAGTATAAAGTAGCTGAATCAATTACCAGGGCTGTGCAAAGCTTTAGGGCAGAAGCATGAACTCTGCTCTTTGGTTTGTAATAACATATGATGCATTGCTAGAGGGAGACATTACAGTAGCACTTAAAACTGACTAGCTTCTGCCCTCAGCAGATACAAGTGCTACAAGAAGAAAGTCACCAGGAACAGTTTGGTTGTGCACCAATGATTTTTTTTCCCCACTTTGCATTGCAGTTAAACCTAGCTGAAAACTACTTCATCCTAATACAAGCTTTTCCGAACATTACGGTGACATCAAGGATTACTTGCTATCGTTTGCCTAGCCCTCAATTGTATTGTCACACAGCCAGCTAAGAGAGAGTCACACTGAAAAGTACTATTTGATGGTATAACTTTGAATAGTGTAACAAAAAAAAACAACCCTACAGCCCCACAACGCTTTTCAAGTGAATTTCTTACATTCTATAATGTTTTTTGGGGAAAAAATGGAGGGATAAAGTAAAAAGGAAATCAGAAGCACACCACAGCGTGCAAGCTCCCGTATTCAGTCACTCCAAAGCAGCAAGAACAGCTCATATTTATATGAGTCGGAAAGTAAAGGCTGCCAAAACCTTTCCTAGGAAATTATTTCAGGGAATGCTACTGAATTCGGAATAGCAGCAGCACTGTTATTTAACTTAAACATGAAGCACATTTCATTTTAATTTTGCCCTTTGCATCTCAGATCAGCTGAAAGGCAGCCACCCCTGTGAGGGAAAGTAGCAGTGCTTAGTGACACACTAGAGATCCCAGGGAAAACTTTGGTTATCCATTCACAGACATAGGTGTGCTCTGGGAAGAAGAAATTTAAAATATCTTTCCTAGAACAGGCAGCTTTTGATAAATAAGGTCTCCTCCAAACGAATGTTAACTGTTAGACCCATTAGTAACTGAGACCAAACATAAAAGCACAAATACACCCAGGGTCTGCCCCTCCATCTGGAGATAAGAGATCTGCTCCTGCTCAGACTCAGAAGCGACACTCATTCTCTGTAGCAGGTATAAGAATAGACCACAAGTCACCTGGATTGATTTGTGTTTCTCTCTGAATGGGAGAGAGAGCCTGGTGAAACAGGCTAATGCCAAAACCTTCTGCTAAGATGATGCATGAAGCTGGCTGTTAGTGTTGACCCGCCCCATTGCTTTCTTTTTGCAGTACCAGCTTCCCTGAATAAATTATGTCTCTGGGTCTTTTACATCTGATTTTATTCTTCAGCATCCTTTGACTGGGCTTCTCTCTTTGGGATCAAAGTGCCCACAGTGATGACAGCCCAAATCTCCTCCCACCACCTCTCAACCCTCAGTGCTCAAGAGGCACACAGTGGGCTGCAGAGACCCCTGCCTGGCACCCCTCTGACACAGCAGCTGGGAATTATTGCCTGGGCTCAACCAAGCAAAGAGCTCTACCAGCTTTGCTTTGAGGCTAAGAGACTGGCTGCTACATAGACCAACACCAGCAGCTGAGAACAGAGCCTGTGGGGTCCTATGCTTGCATAAGTATTGTATTGTAACTGTGCCCTGACACAACCTGATCCACCTGATAGGGGGATGCCTTTGGAGATGTGGTCCACTGATTAGAAACAGCACCAAAATAAAGACTTAAAAAAAACCATATAAAAATAAAATAAAATACACAAAGGCAGAATTAGGAGATACCAGCCAGAAATCTTAAAATCTTACTATAGGACCTCATTCTCCAGAATTAGCAGAAAGACAGTGGATTTACTTTTTTTCTTCTCTTAAAGCTGGTGTCTCCTAACTCTGTAGTGAAGACACGAAGGTCAGGGGAAAACAAAAGAAGTCCTAGAGTTTTGTTGTTTAGTTGTGATACTCCAAGAGCAGGATTTTTCTTATGCTTACTATATATGAAGCATTATTTTAAGAAACAAGTTGGGAAATTTCCATCAAAATCACTATAGTTTCTGGATAGAAATCAGCATATCTGTTTCATCATGTTTGCCTGGAATCTTCCCTATAAAATAACCTAAACATGACACATGAATAACAATGTTTAGATTGTTACTAAAATAGAATATGTTACTATTTTATATACAATGTATGATATGCATAATATTATACTACGTCAGAAATATATCTATATATGTTTCTGAAAACTGACTGTCTTACTGTCATGTTTTGAGACACCTTTTCCTCCATACAGCCCCAGCAACTAACCCAAGCAAAACCAATCTTACGCTCTTTTTTAAGTTAAGTTCCTGGTTGCAGCAGATCTGAGATAAGAAGGAGCACAGTGAGGCCATTGAGAAATTCTGTCTACTTGAAATCAGAGCACTTGTTTTCTATATGGGTGATTTCTCCACAGAGCTGTCATCTCCTTTCATGAGAAAAGAGGGTTTTTTCACTCAGGTAAACCCCAAAGCAAAGCTGGTCTTGGTCAACCTCCCCTCCCGAAACAGTAGCCTCAATGGCCTGCATGGTCCTTACGTTTCTACACACAGCAGATGGTTTCTCTGTGTTTCTAGATGAAGGCTTACACTAAATTAAAGTGATGGGGAACCTGCAGGTTGTCCAAAGGTCAATAATCCTGTGAGTGCTGTGGAGAACATCAGGGGGGCTAGTGGACCCAAGCTGGTGGTGTACGCTGGCTGTGAAAGGTAATGATGAGGGAGGAAGTGCTTTCAAGATGACTTATTTCCAGAGAAGAATGGCAGACAGCGAATTTGGAGAGAAAAAATGGGTATTAGTAAACAAGAGTGGAAACTGGTCAACAGTCCTGCTGTTTTTAAATATAATTCAAATTTTAGGAAAAAAAACCCAACATTTGGCATATAAAATCATTATGGACAGCTGAAGAGATCAGTGATGTGGCCAATCAAGTTTGCAGGTCACCAGCTGAAGAAATTCAAGCCTACTTATGAGCCCTGCCAGGATACAGAGCATGTTTCCCCACGTTGGCACGGCTGTTACTTTCCAATGATGGGACCCGAGTCTCTGCATTCATTTCCTCAGCAGTTATTTTCTTGGAACTCAGCGGAGTATTTCTTCCCTTTTTTCCTCCCTGACAGAAAAGCATGTGATGTTATTTAATGTGACAAGCCAGCTTTCTCATCATTTTAATTTCCTTCAAGGAGAAGCACCCCACACAGAAACACACAATGCTGCACAATAGTGTGCCAAAGGGTCTAAGCGGGAAGCGGGAAACTCGCTCAGAGTGTTTCTAAGAGGGTGACATGTAATGAAGGTTTTTTCATCATTTTCTTTTATTTCCCCCTCTTTGCCAGGCTTTCAGTCAAGTGACATTTTGTTTGATGTTCACATCATTTCCCAATTACAGTTCTTCTAAAATTCTTGTGAACAGCTGAATAATTCCTGCCGTGGCTTTGTTACAGCTCATTTCACTGCATTAGCTTCCACTGCCTCTCCTCTTCAGAGGCTGAACCTGGAGATGTAGTTTGAATCTCCCTCTCCCACTCCACTTTCACCGAAGCAGGTCTCTCATCTACCTTCCATTTTGCAACATGTCTATTACAACCTGCTTTAGTGTAATTCAGCCAACCTACAATACCTAAAAGAAAGGCTAAAATGTGTCTTAATGATATGATTGCCTCAGCACTTAGCACTACTTACCTAGGCATTTCTGAGCAGGCAGAGCACCTACAAGGTGCTCTGAGAAGGATTAGGAGCCATAACATGACTTTGCTATGTTCAAGACTCTCCAGCATGCTTTCACAGTCGAAGGAGAGCAGTACATTAAGGGCAGGACATCCAGAAGCAATAAAAAAGGAGCAATCTGTCTTTGGTGCCTTTGAAAAGATGGATGCTCATTGAACATCGATCCTGCAAATATCTGTACTCACCAGCAACTTCATAGATATAGTGCAGCGCACTGAATGCCAGTGACAGTCCTCTCTCAGGTTAGACTCTTCACACGGGGAAAGTTTTATCCCTCAGGCACAGCAATATAGAGTTTGTTAGCTCAGAGGCCATCCTAAATGGATGGTGCAGTCCTGGTCCTAGAGACTAAATGCTTATCAGTCTGGCTTCTCTCCTTTTCCCCCACGCTCCCAAATTAAAATAGCTGTACAAAAGCAGAGTCCCCCAGTCCCTGCTGTCAAACAAAAAGCAGTAACATGTACATCAACAAGAGCAGAAACTGGAGTCCTAGTGCTGAGCATGTGGATTCAAGCCTGTTCCCCAGCCCACCTGTGCACCTTGCGCTTGGCCCCTCTTCTTTGTGCAGCTGTATGAACTGATTGTGGGTACGAACATCTGCTGGGAAGTGGAGCACAGGGCAGGAGCTCACTGGGGCCACTTCACTAAGCCAGGCTACAATGTCTGCACTTGGGTGAAATTGCAGGTAGAGCTTTTGCTGCCACCTGGGCCAGTAGAAAAGGCACCAGGCTGGGTAGTCAGAAGCCTTCAACTGCCATCTTGGCTGCACTGTTGATGCTATGCAAGGATGAGCACTGCAATGACCTTGTGCAGACAGGATCCTGCACCTGAAAGCTGGTCTCAGCACCGAGGTTGACACCAGTTTTTTCACCCTCTTCTCCTTCACTACAGTCAGGGAATGAATTCCTCCACCCAGAAGGTGGGTCCCCACCCAACATGGGTCCCAGCTCACACCTAAGCCCTAACCTTAACCAGCACACCTGAGCTAGGAGGCTGAGTTGTCCTTCCTTCCCCAGCCCAAAAGCTGAACAAAGATTATTCTGAGATCACCTTTGCAGTGAGCAGCATATTTCTGAGAACATTCCTGACCACAGAGTCCCCACCGTGCTTTGCTTCTGCTGCACTGAGCCAAGAAGCAATAGATTTCCTGCTCTTAAAATACATTAACGTAATAAAAGTCAGACTTACACAGCCTGGTATTTGTGATTTACAGCCCTAGGCCAAACACAACAAGTAACAAATAAGAACATCCTGTGGCAACTCAAACAATCCACGACTGTAATGCAGGAGGAGAAGATGGTGGCGTGTGTGAACTTTTTACCTGCAACAGAGGAGAAGAGCTATTGCGTCCATTACAGCCAAACCAGAAGTGACAGAGAAACATCTGCAGTACTTTTTTTCAGGTTTTCAAGCAAATAGATCAACATTACTAATGACTGGCCTTGGCAGCAGTCCTGTCTAATTACCAGCTGTGCTCGGACATTATCATCCAATATTAATACCACTGGAAACCCTTATTACATTCAGTTTATCATGATGTCATGTCTGGCTTCTTGTCTTTCTTCTCCAAGTCTGCATGGTTAACCTAGACCAGTATCGCTCCCTGCTTCCAGACTGAGCTGGAGTTTTCAGAGCCTCTTTGCTGAGGATGGTTTTCAGAAAGACGTCATAGGGCAAGGACACTACAGACATTCAGTCTCTGCTCTACGATTAGCTTTGTTCTGTATCAGTATTTTATCTTTATGCATAAGCACAACCCCAGTGACCAGCTAATGAAGCTGAATTTTAGTTTTAATGTGTTTTGACCTGAAGAAAAGTGCTTTTACCATCATCGACTGAAAGACTTAGATGAACAACCAGCAGCATTTCAGCGCTGTGCCTGTAGCACCCAAGAGGAGTGACCCAGACACAAGACCTCTGCCTTTCAAGCCTATGTATCAATGGTAGAGTCATGCTTTCTTGTTAGCTTTAACAAGCAAAAAGGGAGAATTATTTGTATTTTAATGACTGAACTTAATGTTTCTGAAGGGAGACTGAGAAATCCAATTAAGGAGAAAACTTAGGCTAAGCATTACACAGCACTATGTGTTCGAAGTTCTGCAGTACCAAAATACCAGAAAAAGGTGCTAACGCTAGGTCCATGTACACTCCTGCAGGCAACATAAGCTTTGAAGGTTACATTGAGACCACAGAAACCCAAAATATTACACTAATCTCTCAGTTAAACAAGTGGCAGACAATAGGAGCTTGTTTTTCTTGCTGGCATGCTGCAGCAGCCAGATATCCAGAGGAACACACCTGCAGGAATGAGGAAGGGGATAGATCTTGCGTTTGAGGCTGAGACTCATTTGGGCTTCATGTTGGTATCAGCTTCTAGGAAATAGGTCCTGTTTCCACAAATATGGATATGAACTAGGCATTTTCCATAAGCCAGTTGTCTTGTTGTCATTCCTTCGGAGCTTTCTTTACCCCTTCTACCAGACCTCTGGGGAGATGAGCCCCACATCCCTTCAGCCTTGCCACCTTGGCCCCCCTCATCATGCTGGCAGCAGTTGCTGTGGCATCACTTCAGAAACCAGGTGCTTCTATCCCAGGGATACAAACTGCATGACTCCATTCTGTATAAAAGGGCCACATTAGTCACAGAAAGTGCTTCCAGGAAGGCTAATGACAGGAAATGGACCCAGACACTGATGCTCTGCATATTAAGTATCTCTGATTGCAAGGATCCTCAATTCTCTTCAATTAAATAATATTCAGAGGAAGTACTGGTCACAAAACTTCTCCACCGTCATCCTTAATAGCTGGTAAAACAGTTACTTTGACCCCTTGATGATGTTGCACAGCCACAAAAGCAGTGGAAGAGTGGATACTGTCAACAAGCACAGTAAGCTGGAAATGACTGCGCTCACAAGCTTGACGTTTTCTCACGGACATCTGCTTTGAGGTCCTTTGCTCCCATGCACCCCTCAGCTGCCCTCCGTTACAGTCATCTCCAAGAAAAACAACAGTTACATCTAATCAGAACTATAAACCAAAACATGAAGCTGATAGCAGCTGGGAAGTTCAGACCACCAAGTAAGGGTCTGAGCAGGGTAAAACTCAAATGGACTTCAACAAGACAAAGCTGCTGGGTCTCTGGCCAGTGCATGGTGGTTGCCTGGGTCTCCATCATTGCCCTGCACATTGAACAGGGCACTTCCAACTCAGGCACTCCCATTTTCTGCCTTTCTCTTGCTGGTTAATGGTCTTCCATGCATCTCTGAGAGGGTATAAAAATGTTTGTAATGCTACCACCTGTTGAAGTAACTTCAGGAGTTAAAATTAAATTATTTTGCCCCTTCCAACGAGGTATGATTTCCTTTAAGTTTCTGAGTTCAGGAGAGCAACTGTGCTGCATGGTGAGGAAGATCATTTCCTTTCTTCCAGAGCAAGCAAGAGCCCTAAACGTCTCTGGAATTGCTTCAGGCACCATCACTGGTGTTTTACATGACTTTCAGCCCACCAGATTTTTCTCAGGTGAATATTCTTACTGCTGCCGGCTGCATTTTCTCAGGACTAGCAACCCACACCTTTGTGAGAAGCCTCACAGAACTGCAGCACTCCCCATCTGGCTTCTTGCTCCCTTGGGATGCATGTGTATGCCTCGTGTCAACAAAGCTGTTCTCAGTCCACCTGTGAAGAAGAATTGTTATTTTCTCATTTCAGTTTTGAAGCAATACCAGGTGAGAACAACAAAATATGCCAGATGGGGAGGTCGAGACAGCACAGTCTCATTTACAGGACTCCAAAGCACATCAGTTTTTTGTTTCCTCTCAGCACACGAGTCCCAGCTGTGCCTCATTTGCTGGTGACAGAGGATGCCAGCAATGAGAAGGGGGACATGGTGCCAGGTGGGACAGACCATTTCACACCCCCCTACCCAAGCCCAGGTCAGTCTGACCAAGGCCAAGGTAGCCCTAGCAGGACTCAGGTGGTGAAGGACAGCAGATCCCCTTTCTGAAGTCTGGGGCTCTCACTGACTTCCCTTCCTGGTCCCCCAAACCAGCGAGGTGAAAAAAAGCAGCTTCCCCCTACCCCCAGCATTGCAGGCATCTTTTTGGCTGCTGTTCACAATGCCAGTCCCTCATATTAGGCCACAACATGAAAGTGGCAAATGAGACCATGAAAAGCAGCAGTGTGCATGCGGCACAGCTAAAGGTCACTGCTGCATGTGAATTCACTTTTAAAAGTAATTAATTGAACAACAGCCTGACATTTACCCTGTAAAGGGATTTTTGAAAGTTTGCTTGCTGAAGCCTGATGTTCATAGGCTGCAGTGTTTACTGCTGGGGAGCAGAGGATCATTGTTATTCTAGAGCAAAGAAAAGAAAATGGATCAAATTCAACTCTGATTAAAGAAAAAAAAAGAAACCCAAATAAACCTATAGGCAAACCTTGCACTGGATTCTCTCATCTTTGCTCTTTCTCCTTGCTTTATTTCATGGGGCCAGTGAATACCATTATGGCTGAACAAACATTTCTAATGCAAAAAGTAATTTCCGTTTGCACGTAACATCTTTCCTCAGGGCTGAAGTTTCACTTGCCTTTTCCTACCTCAGAAATATTTTTATTAATGTTATTTGCAGCAATGAGAGTCTGAATAATGGCCAGGTAGGGGTTTTTAAGATATAGAGGAAGAAAGAATAAAAGAAAGGAAATTGCAGTGGTCTCCTTACAGCTTCTTTTTAACTGATAGCTCTGTCGCAGGTGTCTCATCCCTCTGTTTCACAGACAGGCTGAGCTGGGTGGCCTGATCAGCGTTAGCTGTGAGGCGCCAACAACCTAAACCCCAATTCTTTTTACACACTTTGCTCCTGCATGCCCATGGGCCATCAATTTCCCTCTGACTATGCATGCCCTTTTAAGCCCTGGAAGGAGCAGGCCACAGACTCATTGATGACATTGAACACAGTGGTTGCTCACTCAGAAGCCTGTTCCAAACAACGTTCTTTAAGTGTTCTGTCTCACAAGGAAGCTAAAATGTGAATTTTTCATCGTGGACTTGGACCAGACTATTTAATTTTCAAAGCATCCAAAATATGAATGGAGTGTGTATCAGAGCATCTCACCCTCTACCCAGCTTCATGGCCATTAAAAAATTAATACAAATTTAAACAAGTCTTTCCTCCAGTCCCACAGCAACTTAGTTTCTTTAGTAACCTCTAGTGTGGACCCTTGCCTAATCCTGTTTGAAACTCCACATACATCATGTCTCCTGGGCCCTCCTTATGCACATACTTAGTGACACCCCCATGCCAGTCTGCTAGGGTTTTCCATTAAAAAAGCATGCTGACTGCTTCCCATGGGCTGTGTTCATATATACCTGCCCAGTGCTACTATCAGCTCTTTCACCTTACTGTTGCTGGGAGTCATATTCACTGCCCTGTGTTCCCAGGATGCCCTCTAAAACTTTATTATATTATAAAAGGAGTTTATAATTAAGGATTTCAACTCTACTTTAAAGATACAAGCTCTTGGTGTGCAACAATGCTGATTTTAAGCGTTGGCAGCGAAAATCTCAGTCTGGTGTTTGTATGTTCTTCTAGTCACAGCCAAGCCTGCGATTCTCAGCATTACAACTGCAAGCAAAAGCTTAATTCTTCTTTACATATCACACAATCATCTGCTATTTGTTGAGTAACACACAGCTTAAAGGGAATCTCATACACTAGCACATTGTAGCACCTGGCATTAGAATGCATAGAGACAACACATACATCTCCCAAATCCCAATACAAACCAAACATTAAACAGTATACATTTTCTAACATATTTGTACAATTAGATTTTGTAGGTTTTATCACATAAATCACAATCTGCTTTCTGAATACACATCAGTATACACAGTATCGCACTGCAGACTGTGTGGAATATAAAGATACTCAAGCCAGACTTTCCAGCTCTGTTATTGCATAGAAACTAGGGGGAGAAAGAAAGCTGGCTACTTTGCCGGGGTGGTCCCTGCAGTCACATGAGACCAAGTGGATGATTTACCTCATTAGTTTACAGCTAGCTCTGAAATTAATGGTGCAGCTCTAACAGGCCAAGCTTAAGAAGCAGGTAGATTTGCAGATTTATTGCAAGTGCATTTAGGTCAATTATTTTAAAAAATGATTTTAATTTCCTAAAAGGTACATTATGTAGCCAGTTAATCTTAGGGCTGGCAGGGCAGATGTGGCCTGGGACCTTTTGTACATCTTGGCTTTGAATTCCAGCTCTCCTATCTAATGGCCAAAGTTATTTATGCTTGATGCCTGTGACAAATCTTGGTGTAGTACCCAGCCATCAGGGCTGGAGTCCTTTACAGGCTGCTTATTTCTCAAGAGCACGTGATACACAGGCATATGTGGCATGTTTCTCAACATCCACTACTAGCATTTTGCAATGCCTTTATCTACATACTTCATCGGCAGGGTTTCTCCTGTTTACAAACTCCGATCATGATGCTGAGCTCTTTTGTGTGTGTGTCGATGACAAAGAATTTCAGAAGAGGCTGAACAGAGCTAAGCAGGCAGAAAGGTGGCCGGTGGGCTTGGAAATACACCTAGGGAAAAAAAGCCTACCTGTGTCTACATGACGTGAAGCTTGGAAGACGCAGTTACAGCACAGAAAAGACATCTTGGAGTGATCACTGACAGCTCTTGTCAATTTCTAACTCAGTCTACAGGAGCAAAAAGAAAGAAAACACCAGCATATGTTTGACATCATTGGGAAGGGTAATGAGAACTAGACAAAAAGGAACACTTTGCCACCACATAAGTCGACAACCTGCATCCTGAAAATGGTGTGTGGCTTGGGTCTCCTCTGTGTATCAAGGAGGACACAGCAAAATTGTAAGGGACTGGGATATGCAGTATCAATATAGTGCAATCTCATTACAATGCAATTAAATGTAATATCAATACAGTATGATATCAATATAATGGCATAATATCCAAGCTGTTGAATACCAAACAGTTTTTTGCCAGATACCATACTTCAAGAACTAGAGAACACTCAAGGAAACTGGCTGGAAACCAGGTAAAAAAAGCTAGAAAACCAATTCCTTATATAGAAGGTATTGAACTTCTGGGACTTGCTGCCACAGAAGACTGTGGATGTCAATAGTATCAGCCAGTTTAAAAAGGAATTAAACAAATTTACACGCAATATATAAACAATTTCTGACAGGACTAGGCAAAGCTGTACTCTCTATAATATTTATGACAGTAATTGTCTATGATTCTATGACTGAGAACTACAAAGGGCAAGGACCAGAAGAAACAGCAGGGTGTGCATAATCTCCTTAAACAGCCACTCCTGTTGCCATTAAAATCTATGAGAATTTTGCAATCATCTTCAAATGAGGCCAGTATACCACAGAACCAGCACAAGCTCCCACCTATCATCAACGGGATTTGTTGGTAACCCAGTAGCTAAGGGCTGCAATGGATTAAAATCTGCTTGGTAAGGAGGCTCACTCTCACGCTCAGAAACTTCACAAGTCTTTTACAATTTTGACTGGATAAACCAGTTCCATCCTGGAATCCACATGGTGCAGAGTGGATCTCATCAGATCATAAGCAAAATCTGAATGCAAACATTACTACATGCTGCTTACCAGAAATATGTTGTTAACACTCCACAGTGAACTTCGTTGTGATTGAATACTGTGGAGCCACACATTTTCTGTCGGCACCCTAAAGATACAGCGCCTTACTTTCAAATTTTAGGACAGAGACAGACAAAACAACTCATCATTTGGGAAAGAGACATAAACACACTGGGACGCATTGCGCTGCACCAAGGTTTGTCTGAGCTTTTTGTTTTCTTCATTTAGAGGATTGTTTGGGAGTGCACCATAAGGACACTCAAGAGCAAAACCTGCATATTCAGCTCTTCCAGCAAAATGCTGAATCACATGATAGCTTATTCATATGGTTTGAGTTGAGCCTGTCACAGAGAATGAGCAAAGCTGAAAGAAGGGGTCATTCATGATGGTTTACTAAATCTCTCCTATGCCAGTTTTCATTCGGAAGGGTAATACTAGTCACAGCAAAGAGCCTAAATCATGCCCTGTGTGTCAACTGATAGTGTGTAATCTTTGACACAAGGGAAACATTGACCCTTGAAACTACTGATGAGACAGACGTCCCAGGTTACTGACGGGAAAAGAGATGTCTGGCAGCAAAAGGACACTGAGAAACACCTCAGGTAAAACCCCCTAAGAACTTCTTGGAAACCCCATACTTAAAGGCCACAGTACATTAACTCTGCTCACTAGGGTGTCTCAGTCTCAGACACTTAGTCTTCTATAATTCAGGTAGGTGAACTGGAAACTTGGGTTTGGTTTTGCTATCCCAGAGCCTGTGATGGTTGCAGGAATTTTCTGGGTCTAATCTGTGTGTGCCAGCCTATAATTTGCCACCAACCTATGTTGATAGGAGATCTGAGATGAGGCTTGAAGGAATGCACATGAATATTATATCTCTAGAATCAGAGCTTAAATCATATGCTTAATCCATTTACAAACCCTGTTTCTCATTGCAACACAAGTAATAACCCCCTTGACTCTGCTAAATTGACTGGTGTGTCCCAGTTAACATCTTGCATGACCAATTCAGTTTGAATTCTTACAGATTAACTTTAGTTTTGCGAGTTACAGATAGCCATAGTTACTTCTCAGTTATCTTAAACACTAATCAAAGGTACTGGATACATGTAAAATTGTGTTGATATTTAGCTCCAGATATTTAGCATTGTGTCTTTTACCAAGACACAAAGACACCTTTTACTCCACATGAACTTGTGACTTCTGGGAAAATAAAACCAAATTGTTTGCTTCATGCCAACAACTTTTTTTTGCAAGTTATTATTAATGATTGGCTACAAACCACCTCACCTCCTTACCACAGTGATGCATTTGTGTGGGAGCAATATCATCATTCCTCGTTAAGGTTCAAATTACAAACTTCCCCTTTACTCAGCAGCCAAGATACTTTCTGAGGAATTTCTTAGGAGATGAATGAAGGAACAGGTCAAAACAGGCTTCTGCCCAATGCCATCCTAGATAAACCTTGGTGCACATACTTACCTAGAAACCTAGATAGAAAAGATGAGTACATACCACCAAGGCTTTTTGATGTGGTTGTGTGTTACAGCATCCTGAACACTCACTCCGCATTTCAAAGCCTCAGAAGCAGCGAGGCTGAGCTGCGGCTTTCTATTCTTTTGATGGAAATTTGGATCCATGGGTTTTGTTGGGGGTGAGAGTGAATTGCTATATTAAAAAAGTGTTACATCTGTGGTACAGACACTTTCCATCCGCAAGCCAAGAGTCTTTTCATCGTTTTACTTCCTTGAACAGATTATCTCTGATTAACAACTGCTTTTTAGAAGCCTGGATTGTTATATCAGTTCCTCCCAGCTCTTTGGTTATTCTTCTCCCCTTCATTTACAAAGATATGAGCTCATGTCTGGTGCCAGCTTCTAACCTCTGTTCCCTTCTTGCTCAGACAAGAGATCCTGTATGCCTTCATGCCCCCAGAGGTATCTGGCTGAAGGTTAGTTCTGGAGCACATCACATTCTTCCACCATGAAACTTTCTGTCTCTCCATCACACTGTACCAGGGCAGTTGGGTGTTATATATTCTCTTAATGCACTTTTGTCCATATGAACTCTGAGTCTCTCTTTTTGATAAGTGTATTTCCACAGATACAGCCTACCCCTTCAAAACACTGCTTACAAGATGAGATCATGAATGAAGAAACACAGTGGATTAAAGGAAGAGCCTCTAAGAGCTGAAGGCAACAAGCAAGGCAGTGCACATGCACAAGCCAACACTGCTCCTGACTTCAGTAGCTTTCTTGCTTTGGTTTTGATTTAATAATGGCTAATCAGTAGAATAGAGACATGAAAGATGCATATGTCACTGCTGCTCTGATTTCCTATGCTCTGGCACAACTCACATCCCTCTGGAGAAATGAGATCCTTCCAGATGTGAACTACTTCAGCTGAAAAAAAGACAGAATGCAGTAATCCTACCATGTGTGACAATGGTCACTTTTATCCATAAATGAGTGCAATGTTGGCTGGTAGAGATATCCAGGTGATATACAGATATTATATTAGCGTGCTGCACAACAGCGGTTCATAAGACATGAACCACATAAGTCTGGCCTGTTTAAATGAGACTGAACTCATAGTATGGCACTATATCTGCTCCTTACATGTCTGTCGATTTTTCTGTTCCTACAAGTGCATTTTCCAGTTTGTTAAGCTTCCTTTCCCCTTCTATGCCTCCTGTCCTGTGAAGGACTTGCCCAAATTCTTGGCAGGCTACACCAATGTGCATTTCCAGTCAAGTGAAGGAACACCCGGGCAGGGTAAAGAATTTGCTAACTGCACATTGCCTGAAAGAGGAGGTCAAAATGAAAAACAGGCAAAGAAATGATGTTTCTACCCCTATAACTTACTGTTGACAACACTCAAACAACAAAAATGAGACTCATGGAGGGTTTTTTTTTTTGGGGTGGGGGGGAGGAAAGGAAAGTAAATGTGGGGGATGGACATTATCTAAACAGAAATGCACATTGTTGTCCACTTACATTCATACACGCAGTCTGCACAAAGCAGATGATCTGCATTTAGACAACCACCTGCTTCACCTGCTGACATGTATTGACATGCATATACTCCTACTCATGGACCTTGCCTTGATGGAGCTAATGTAATCCAAACTGGGGTTTAATAATACAACTGCACTTTCAAAAGACTATTGATAACTTTGAGAGTTACTCAGAACTGTTGCCATCTCTGGAGACTTTCATTTAATGTGAAACCAGAGCTGATTTCCACTTAGTTCATTCACTTCGTGTGAGGCCAATATACCTTATCAAGTTAAAAAGAAGCTCTACCTCCAGGATCTGACATCTGATTTCATTAAGACTTCTGAAAGCATCTAATTAAGGACTCTTTCTCTTTCCACATTCCTGTGATCATAAAATATTGAACATACCAGGTGATTCTCATTTTAATTTTGTCCCAGATAGATTTCAAGAACTAGTCCTTGAGCTAGAAGTCTTTCTGCTGGACCCTGGCAGCAAAACCTTAATAATGGCAATGTGATGTACAACGTGTGTTTGCCCCTGGCATATAACTGAAGAAGCAATTTCAGCTCCAGGGCTTTGGGCACAATAATGAGAAAAAGACTATTCAGGCCCAGTGTCCTACTCCAGTAAGGCAGCATGTCTTCTGAGGTTGTGATATTAATGTAATCATTCAGGAAAGGCAACAAAGCAAAGATTTTATTTCAGTTCAAACCAGTAAACACCTGAACTTAAACATGTAGACAGAGAGAACTAACACAGAGAAACTGATATCCAAACAAACTTGATTTAACGCAGGATTTTGCTTTTCTGATTTTTTTTGAGGACACTGTATAATTCTGACCAGGTTAAAACACCATGCCTGGCTTGGCATTAGTTCCACAGAAACAGAGAAAACAAACGGTTACAAGGTCCAAGACAAGCAAAGTGCTAAGCCTGCAGAACACCCCTCTGCTTCAGTCCAGGGGGGGTTTGCCTCCTGGTGCCTTACAGCCCACCAACAAACTCCATGCTAGCAGCTGCAAACACCAGTGCACGGAGAAGGAGAGCAAGGGGAGAGCGGAGGATATCGGAGCAAGGAGGCTCTTTGGGCTCTTCATTGATAGGGACTAACAGGAAAGACTGCCAGGAGACCCATGTTTACACCGTGGTAAGGCAATTAGTTCACTGCAAGATGCACACAACCTAAAATGAAGTTCAGGGAACACCAATAGGATTCCAGTGCTGCAGATAGGGCTGTTCATCTATGAAATCCTCTGTTGCTGCTATACCCCTGAGGACCTAATCAAGCTCCTTCACCTTCTTCCCCCCTTCAGAGTCTCTATGTAAAATACAAGAACAGGTTTCCTCTCCAGTGATGATCCTTCAGAGCTCACCACTGATACAACACTCTTAATCCAAACTTTGAGAAATTAAGTTCCTGCCTTGTATTCCTCAGATACAATAAATCAAATCCTATTAATCCATCATAATACTGAAAAAAATTAGATCTGAACAGCCAAAAAATACTGTCAGACTTGGTGGGTAAATACACTCCTAGAGATGAAGGTCTCTGATGGGTGAGTTTCAGCCACTGTTAAGTACACATTGACCAGCGAAACAGCCCAGCACCCAAAGCAGAGGGCTCTCTGCTCCCTGGCCTGGCTGCTGTGGTAGTACCCAGCAAGACTCTGCAGCACGCAGCTGCTGGTTGCAGCAGGGCTAGTGAGGCACAGAGGACAGATGGCTCTTCAAAACAATGCACATCCCTTTGCCAAGCACATAAAATGTCACTGCTAAAATCTACAGATGAATTAACTACACATAGAACATTGATTAACAGTAAAATGGCCTGTTTGGATACATCTATGAAATGCCTATTTGGATATACTTCATTTTGCAGGCCATTTATCTACATCCTCAGAATAACTTTACTTACCAGCATACAATTCTCATCAATAAATATGGACAGTGATTCAATTTTCTAAATGGAAAACATGGTCCATGTGAGCTTAATCCCTCTGTAAAACATCCCCACCAAAAATACCATATAGATACACATTAAAATATTTTCATTATTTTTATATGTACATATGGGCACATTTAATTTGCACACAGGAGCTTATACTGAAAAAAAGTGTTATTCAGCCATTTGCCTTGTGGTATAGTTCTGGCATTCTCCAGACATAACTACTTGTTAGGCTTTATTGCACACAAAAATGGCTTTGGAACTTGCAAAATAAATGATGTTTCCACCATAGTCATACAACAAATCGGTTCCTGTCAGAAAGTAGCAGCTGCAGCCATGCACATGCAGGTGCCAGAAGGGAAGCGTGAGTCCACAAGCGGGTGGCTTAGCTCCTAGAGCTTAACTGAGCAAGGAGACCCAGCAGGCAGAAATGCACTTTCTGGTACTTGGGTGCCCTGGGATGTGCTCGCTGGGTACGGAAGGCATGTTTCCAAGCACCTTTTGCCTCATGCAGTTCCCAAACATCAGACCCTAAGAAGAACTGATGCAAAGAATAGTTTGGTTTCACACATACCTGGAAGAAAGAAAGAGTTGAATGCCATGGTATTGAGTATAAGGAGTCCCTCTGCAATAGAAATATTAAAGCAGCATTTCATAGAATCATAGAATAGTTTGGGTTGGAAAGGACCTTAAGATCATCTAGTTCCAACCCCCCTGCCATGAGCAGGGACACCTCACACTAAACTATGTCACCCAAGGCTCTGTCCAGCCTGGCCTTAAACTCCTCCAGGGTTGGAGCACTCACAACTTCCTTGGGCAACCTATTCCAGTGCCCAAATGAAGTAAGAACTGGCTTAGCAACAGTGAAGATGCCTGTGTTTGGCAAAGTTATGCGTATGGTATGTTTAGCAGCTTTCAGATGAGTCAGGCAGAGGAAGGTAATAAGAAAGGTACATGATGACATGAGCAGTACACCACAGTTTTGAGTTTGTGACTGATCCAGGGCTGATCTTCACCAGCCTCCCTGACACTGTCAGGGCCTGAAAAGAAACCAGACTTCAGTGGGAACCCAAAGCAGCAGCCCTAGGGAGACTACCAGGAGACCTGTATGTATCCCTGTGTAACTCAATTCCATTTCTGCAGGTCACACACAACCTAAAATGAAACTCAGGCTCTGATGCTGCCATTGGGACTGTCTGCCTCCAAAATCCTGCTACAGGAAGTCATTCTGAGCTTCAAACCAGTCAAGCAAGCTGTGGTGAGTTCCACAGGTCAAGACAATATTACTATATGGAGGAGAGAAAAATGAAAGCATGCCATGGACTGCTTCATTTTTGGCAAACCCACAGTGGACAGAAATGATCACCTCAAGCACAACAAGCTAAAGGGAATTGACAATCTGTCCATCGCCTGCTGCAAAGCACTCTGAAAAGCAAATAAGATTATGAAGTGTCAGTTGGACACTTGCACAGTTACAAGTCAGCTGCCAGAAACAACAGTTTTAAATGGAAAAAGAAGTTCCAAGCATTGAAAATCTGTCATGAGTCCAAGGTTTACTGTGAGGATTCTGCCCTGTAAGCAGAGAAAGGGAACTTGACATGCTTGTGAGTGAACCACCATCAATATTAATGAAGAAAATATCTGTAGCAGTGCTCAGGAAAACAGTACCTTCCTTTACTGGGTAAAGGATGGGAATACTTGCTCACCGCCGCAGCACAGAAGCAAGATTCCAAGCGTTTAAATATATAAACTCTGAGGACCTGCTGAAGACAACTACGAAATTACATCCTACAAAGCTTCACCTCCAAATACTTTCCTCCTACAATGACCACTTGATTTGGTTAAAAATACCACGAAGTATAAACAGTGACAACTGGCATGTCAGGAGAGAGCCAGAGCAAACGCAAACCAAGGCAAGTTTCACGTAACAGGAACTGTATTAAATAATGAAGCAGCAACTGATAATGGATGTTAGGCTAAACTATGTTCAGAATAGCTAAATTTAGAGCAGATTTACCATATAACACACATTTCTGGTAAAAAAAGTGTTTTCATTTCAAGAAGGGGTTGGCTCTGATGCTGGAATCTGATACCAGAGATGGGGTTTTATGGGTATATAAGAGAGAGAGAAAACTTCATAAAAAGCTCTCTGAGTCTAGGTCCCACCTCTACTTTGTGCAACACAAGCTCACATCTGCTGAGGACATCAGTGACTGCAGCCAGCCTGCCTGTCCAGAGGAACGAGCCTTGGGAGATAAGAGGTAATGCCACCCGCTGTGTCTGGGCAGAGAGACGCCAAAAGAAGGGGAGGGCAGGACTCGTGCTCCCCTGGAAGGCCACAGGCAACGACCAAAGCAGATTAACCAAGTGCCTCAGGTCGGGAGGGTGCTACAATAAGCAGATAAGAATGTTTCAGTTGCAAGCCCATGCAGCCACATGGAGCAGCTCACAACTTACATGAACACTGGTAGTAAACCCAGACGCAAGCTCGGGATCCTGTGTTGTACTGCAGCAGCCTGTGACTTCGGGTTTAGCTGGGAAAAGATGGATGTGCTTTGGGGACCACTGTTCTCAGGAGCCTACCTACCCCCCTTCAAAGCCCCGAGACAAGAATTTTGCTTACAGCTTACCTTTGTGTTGTACAGTATTTTCTTCCTTGTAAGAAAACTCAGGATGTAGGGCAAGGAGGGTCAGCTAACACATCATTCCTATTAGAAGGAGACAATAGTGATATACTCCCCCACCAAAGCCATGCAAAACCATCCGCAGCCTGATGGAAACATTGCCTGACAGAGCTCAGGAGGCTCACAGGGAGCAAATTGCTGGTATCAGCACAATGTAAATAGACGAAGGACAAGTTCACCGAAAGCGCTGCACAAACAGAGGAACAATAATGCAAGTTTATTCGGTAGCTGGTGGTCAGGCTTTTACTGGGAACTTAGCTACTCTGCGAGTGGCTCTTGAGACTGAAATACCACAAATACTCCCATAACCCCTCTCATTTTCATTTTGGTAAGAACTAGATGTAAAATATTAAAAGAATAACAGAAACGCATCCAAATAAGAGCCCAGCCACTGCACTCCAGATTATTTCCATATGAAGCCTTAATTTCAAACAGATGATCATCATGTGAAGCAAACAAAAGTAAAAAACACTGAGTAACGGACTCTGAAACAGAATTGTTTTAAACAACCTACTTAAATAATAACTAGCACACTAAATCCACACATTGGCATTTGAGAAAGCAGAAGCATGAAGACTGAAGATCATGCTTCTTGTTGCAGCATTGAAGGTGCTGGAGGCTTATGGCAGGGCCATATGTGCTGCTCCTTCCCCCTTTTAACTCTGGTATCATCCAAACACAGCTGAGGAACTTTCTGCAACAACAGCTTGATCTAACTTTAAAGAAAAAGAGTCAAACTCGTGGTCTGAAACATTTTCCCATCTCAACTCTTTGGCACACGGAGCAGTTATCAGAGGATGACATTTACAGCCCGGAAAAGCTTCTCCCTTAGAGCCGGGCATCATCAAACGAGTCCTATTGTAGAAATCCATTGCTCTCTTCCAAGGGTGTTATTTAGTCTTAGCTTACAGGTTCAGAGCAGTGTTACTATTTCTAAGGTAAAAGCAGTCCATGTTATTTTATTCAAATCCTCTCCTGTCCTCTCTCCCTCTTTTCAGCATTCTCAGCTTACTGAAAATAATTGAAAACTTACTTGCCTTCTTCAGCTGAATGATATGAAAACTCAAGTCAGTTCCAAGTCTCTTCTTGAGACACAGTAAACTGTAAGCACAGAAAGGAAAATTCCCTGGAATTTTCACCATTTCCATCTTGAAAAGTGGGGTGAAAATCAGATGAGATTCTGCAAAGTTCTGATTTAGGTTTAGAACAAACAAGACTTAGGGTTAAAGCGCAATACTTGTACACACCCTGATCTTCAGGACTGAAGTTCAGCCCTATGTAGCTAAGCCAAAAAGCAAAGGAGCAGGTGACTAAATTCATAGGGAAGTTGTAGCTCT
>NW_009938853.1:60673-92078 GCF_000696875.1 Nestor notabilis | reverse complement strand
TTTCCCCCCACGATGAGGGAGGGAAGGACAAAAGGAAAAAGACAGACTGCCATGGATAGCTTGAATTTACTTACCCAGACAAGCACAGGAGAGACCATTTATCAACAATGCAAGTTAATAACTGGAGCCACCTCTTCTCTTTACCTGGGGGCACTTGTTGTCTGTCAAAGCAAAATCTGCAAACTAGATCGAAGTCTTGGATAACTGTCTTGAAAACTGCTTAACTTTGTGCACTGGATCAAATTGTGGTGCCAACAGCAGGTTGGTTCCACATGGCCAGTTGCAAACAGCTTCAGTGTCACCTAGAAAGCTTTTTGATACAAGCTTGGAAGCTTTGCTCTCTCGTTCTTTGTATTCCTCTGCTTTTTGGAAAGGGACTGGAGCTGAGTACCTTTGGTGGGGGTAATTCCATGCCTATCCCTGCGTTTTAAGCCAGCTATGACAAAGTTTGACAGGACAGCTGGTAATTACTGCTAACCCTACAAGTTACTAAGATTTCAGATCACAGGACTTACAACATTATTAGGCACAGGAAAGAGGTTTTAATGTCTTACATATGATTTTACAGCTGTCTGTGGCCTTGCACAGTTGTGCTCGTAGTAACTGATGCTCCTCCTGGCTTTAACTACAAAAAAAGGGGTGCCAAAAATGAGTCTAATACAAACATTTCAAATGTGTTTAAATCAATTGTAAAATGGTTTTCTTGAAGATTTGATCACTTACTGCTATGCAATTATGATTTTGCTTGCAATGCTTGGAAGTTTCCTGAAAGGCTTTCATTGCACAGAGGAAAAAGACCACACATCTTGGGAGAAACTCTCAATACAGTTCACAAGCAAGGAGATTGCAAAAGAAATAGACCTACTTTTGACTGGTCCACATAAGCTAGCTTTTCATAGGTACTACTAGCTGGACAAAAGCCATGCCGATGGCTAACAGCTATAGTGGAGATCAGTAGCACCCTTCATAGCACCAAACCAAAAGAGCACTTATCCTTTTTTTACCCTTTAAAACATGTGATTTAAAAATCAGAATGCTCACAGGCACTTTATACGCCGTCTAGAACCAAGGCTGGCATCAACCTATTCTGCCTTTGCCACCAGCTTTCAGCTGTCCCTTCAACAAGGGCTGCACCTCACAGGTATGCACAGCAGAAGCCATGTACGCCAAGAGCCACCAAGTGACCCAAGGCAAAGCGGGGTCCTTGTGGGACACGGCACAGATAGCTGGATGCCAGCCGCAGCACCCCAGGGCCGGTGTGGGGCTGGTTTAGCTGTGTCTGCCACAGTGACTCAGTCAAATAGGGAGTGGGATGAATCCACGGATGCAGATCTCCTCTCTGGTACTTTTGCAATAGTGAGCGAAAGCAGAGGAGAGATAACGTTGGAGAGATATATGCTGTCTAGGGAAGGCTTTGAAACTTAATGGTGTCTTTGGTCCCTGGTTTGAGATCAGAAAGGTGAGGGTGGCAGTTTGCTCTGATTTGGTGAGTGAAAAGCCACATGAAGCAACTCTAACAGCACAAACAGTGGGAGGCAGAGCTGCAAGAATAATTACAATTGGAAAAATCACAGAGCAACGCAGGAGCAGCAAGACACCACACCTGCTTACCTCCTGCTCTGCCCAAAATTAAGCCTCTGAGGTAACCACTGAGTTGCATTTTTGGCATTCAAGACAAGGGGGGAGGGGAAAAAACACAAAAAGTGAAAAGACACATTGCAATGCCAAGAAAAGGGGACTAGGCCTAAGAAGGAAAAAGTGAGCTCTTTTAGCTGTCATCGTCTTCAAAATACTCTGCCAGTTCTTTGCAAAATAACATGTTGTGTGTTCATCTTTAATTATAAACATTTCAAAATATTCAGCCATGGAAGCGTTGGGTTTTTTCTGTTAAAAAATTGCTTTATGTGTAACTTTTTTCTTCTCAAGAGCTAGACACTCATGCTGACAGCTGCAGAATCCTGCCTTGCTAGGCTTTCTCTGCAATTCAGTGGGGACACTAAAACACAGTGTCTTAAGGTTCTCTGCTTTCCCATACCTGCACCCTCCCTTCCCACAGAAAGGGAACCTATCCGTTGTTTTTCTTTCGACTGTTAAGCAAAGCTGCTCCTCTGAAAAATAATAGAGGGTATGGGAGCAACCACAATGGCCATTCTGACACAATCGCCACTGCTGTGCTTCAGAGAAAGTCCCTGTTACAGAAATTCCAGTCCTGGGGCTGGTGCTGCTTTGCCCCTTAGAAAGGCACTTCCCCAGCCTCAGCATACCCACTTCTTCCAGGATACTACTTCTTATGAAGCAGACACAAGTGATGCCATGAGAGTGACAGGTCAAATCTTTAGAGGGATGCTTATTCAGATCACAGCGTTTCATTGTTGTTTCCGGTTGTCATCCTGTTTTAACAGACCTGTGCTTTTGTCTTTCAACAACCTGCCTCTGTGCCAGCCACAGCACTCTGGAGCCCAGATCCCTGGGCTGTGCCCAGCAGCTGCAGCCCAAAGCAGAAGCTCCCTGCGCATGTCTGCAGTGGCAGCATGCAAAACTGGCCTTTCCCACTGAGCTGCTGTGGTTCCTCACAGAGGTGACAGGCGTGAGTTACCTGCCCGTAGGACACACGTGAGCTCAGTCACATGTTTTAGAGGAAGGATGGTAAAACAATAGGTTTAAGCTTAGCTAAACTTGTGAAGACATCTCTTTTCCCACCAGTGATCCAGATAGGTTTTTTGGCCCTCCTAACTTTAAAGAAATATAATTTGTTTTTCCTATGACTTAGCTATATGTATTTACTGTAAATTACTTGAGCCAGCAGAATGACTCCTGGGAAAGCATACCGTGCCCCTGCACTGACCCTAAGCATTTCCCACTGAGAGTGGTTGCATAGTACTATCTTGGACTTTAAAAGAAAAAAACCCCTGCTTTCACTACGTAGAGAAGCATTAGAACTTAATCCTTGAGAAAATCACAGAAACAACATACTCGGTTGTTCATTGAGGTTTTTTACTATCCCCCTAACTGTGAGGAATTATTAAAACATAGTACGGTCACTAGCTGGGCTGGCTTTTTTTGATACCTCTTTTTTCTGACATGCCAGCAAGAAACAAATCTGTTCCAAGTTACGTTTACCCTATTACATTTTAATCCAAACCCCATCAGGTAGAAAATGAGCTCCTATTCCTTCTCTCTTTGATTATATAGAGCTGTATGAAATTTATTTTAGCTAGTTAGCATTCCTAGTAAAGGACATCCTAAAAAAACCTAACCTGAACTTTGCAGTCATCAAGCTACATCCACAGGATGCAGGACAATCACTTCTTTAGCCTTTTACAACAGCTTGGTTTTCAATAAACTTCATGCTCTGAACAATGGAGCGAGTCAGAAGTCAAGGCACACTTCATTGGTTTTAAAAATCACACACAAGTTTGCATAAAAGTGAGATTACCTCTAACAGGATGTCTCCAAGTTGCAGTCTACTTGTATGTTTGCTGCTTTGTTGTACATATACCGTCATTCCTTATTCTAGTATCCACAGTGGGAAAAGTCACTTTTCCACTCTTCGTATTTGGGGTATAGATGTGCCTAGCAGCATCTAGCCACTCACTTGACTGGTAATCACAAACTGTCAGGACTCTTATGGAGAGGGAAAGGAGGGAGGAATGTGAGCATGCATGTATGAATTAATTCCAGTTGTGGGGTTTTAACTATTCTGTTGTCAAAAGATATATGGAGTCATAGCGTTAACACGAAGTGCCCAGCATATCAATAACAACTTGTCAGAGGGTTTTTTCTCTCACAACCAGCAACTTCACAAAAACCATACCGATGCCCCATTGGCCCCAGGTGCTCACATCATCTACTTGGGAAGTGGCAGGAACACCTAATATAACCCCAGCTGTAGTGAAGTACTCTGCAAAGGAGGACACCATACACACAGAGGTGACCATTCCCCCCGCTTTGTCAACTAACACTATAAACAACCTTTAGTGGGTTTGTCTAAAGAATCTCATAACATTGACAAAGGCAAAAACCGCCTGTGGTAATAGGATGAAGCACAGCTTTTGAGGTGAGCAGTTAACGAAAAAGCCAGGTACCTTTGCATCACAATTACAGTGGACTTAGATCACTACAGGAAGAAATTTAATCTGAACTACAGTATCTCAAAAAAGCTTGTGTAAAGGCTGGTGTGGGGTAGGGGAGTTATCGTCCAGAACTGCTTTTATCTTCTCTAAATTTCTGTCAGAATGTGTCCTTCTTGCAGACATCTTCACAGACTAGTTCCATCATGGAAGAAGTAGGATTCATCTAGCTGTAATAGGCAAACACAGCAAAGATCAGTAAACAAAAAAACAACCCACCCAAACCCCTAAAACACAACTAAATCCCCTTACAACATGAGGCTGGAACATCACCGATCCCATTAGACTGAAGCCTCAGAGAAACAAAGCATGTCTTAGGGGACTGGTGCTGACACATTCAAGAGATCCAGTCTCTGGCTAGTCCTCAGCAAGAAAAAACCCCAGACATTTGTGGTCTGTTTCTACAAAATCCATGACTCAGAAGAAGATACAACTCCCTTTGGGAGGTGTTTCAGTGCAGTTGTATGAGGCTGAAATGCACTTTTCAAGGCAAGAGTACAACACAGAAAAGCGGAAATGGCTCACAGTGCCTCCTAGCAGTCCAGAAACATGAAAAGGAAGGAGAAAACCGAAGAGCACCAGGGACCTGACTGAGCAGGCTTGAGATGGCACCGACTACATCATATGTACCAAATATGACAGGCAGGGCTAAGCATGCCTGCAACAGAAAATACAGAAGTAAGACAGCTTTTCAAGTGATAGGGTGTATACACTGCTGCTGTGGGGCTGAACTTCAGTTGTAATTGGCTGAAGTGGTTTAATGTGTTTTGTCTAAACTACTTCACATAAATATGCACATATGTGCAATCTGTAATTAAATAATTCTTTGCTTTTTCTTTTAGTATTTCACATTCAAGATCACAAAAAAACCCCAGGCCAGATCAGAAGAATGATTGGCTTTGACTACAAAGGGTAATTTTGAGAGCTACTACATTCAAGCAAGCCATAAATATGGGTAATACAGAGTTGGTTCCTGTGGTTTTAAGCATCTGGGAATGAGAGTGAGGATTTGGGGGTTTGAGATTTGTCTCCGGTACATTCACCGTGTTAGTACAGCCACATCTGAACGGAATTATTCATGCAACTTGATCTTACTGCCTCAAGGATACTTCTCTTTTTTCATTTCACACAGGGAGAGGTTCTTTACCCTGGTAATGGAAATGACACTTTCCACTCCCAGCACTTCCCTGACTTAAAAGGCTACAGGAGAAATTGACAGCAAAGGGTCCACTGGCATTCAACAAGCCATCACTTACCATATTATGGCAGTCATCTATAGTGACAGCTATTATATCCTGGGATACTAGAATACTTACCATCAGAACTGGTCATTTTTGCTGTGTTCATCTAACTGGCATAAACCTGAAACTACCACCTCACTAGTTAGCTACCTGCAAACATTTTCAGTTACCAAAACGATTCACTAGAGACCCGGGTACACTGATTAATTAATTAACATACATCAAAACCATGACAGAAAACAGTAGCTAGAAAATTCTTCCTGTTTTCACTGAACTTGAAACAAGGTCTCTGTTCTGAAACAATCCAGATCTCCTCATTGTGCAGCCAAGGCAACTACAGGACTTATCCTCAAATTCTTTGGTCTGAGTATTTCCAATGCTGAAGCCGCCGCAGCAATGAAGGCTGGGCTCCTTTCCCACTTCCTGTGGACTGGACACGGATCCAACCGTTTTTCTTGGACCACTTAACAGGATAGGTACCTCCCTTTGCCAAAGTCAAGTTTGTAGCAAAGGCATATTTCTAGAATTTAGAGGAAGCAGAGGCGAATTCTCTTAAAACACTGGTTTAACCTCCCTTCTATCAGCAGTTCACTTTCAGTACACAAACTATACGTGACCACCTGTTTAACAGACCCAGAAACAGGGAAGTGTCACAGCAGACAGTATCTGAACAGTAAAGATTTATGATCAACTTTGGAATGCACAGAGAAAGAATGAGAGGCAACGGACAAGTTGCAGGAAAGGAAATTGCAATTAGGTATGGGGGGGGCAGGGGGAATCTTCACCATGAGGGTGTCAAACACAACAAGATTGGACAGAAGATTGTAGTTTTCGAGATACTGAGAACTTGACTGTACAAGGCCCTGAGCAACCTAATCTAACTTTGAAGTCAGCCCTGCTTTTGCTCTTGCATGGGTTTGGCCAGATGACCTGCAGAGGTCTATTCCAACCCAGGAGAAAAGCAGAAGTGGGAATGTCAGAAACTTGTGACTGAACCAGTATCATTAAGTATGAAGAAAGAAGTCCAAATTATTTAAGACAGCAAAATAACCAAAGCTAGGTGATTATCAGCATACACTGAAAGAAAGAAAAAAAAAAATCTATAAATTCAACTATGCAAAATGGAACAAAGCATTACTTCTATAGTCCTGTGTTATAAGCTAATGTTCAGAGCATTAAAATGCCACTGAGAATCACTTCAGGAAAACATTTACTTAATGCACTATTAGAATGCATAATGTATCACACAGAAATAAGGCACATCTCTAATGGCAATATATGAACTCATCAGCACCTTAAACACCATAATCCAATCTTTGAAAGAATAAAAGAAAAAATAGAAGACTCTGAGAAAGGTGATAAAAATGAGACAGAGCTCCACAAGAGGTGAGACCAAAAAGCTTTTTTGAAGAGTACAAAGCATGAATAATATCAAGGCTATTAGAGAACTCCTACAGACATCCATCTACTGAATGAAAGATTATGCATTTAAAATTGAAGGAAAGGAAATTCTTCTTTGTGTCTTACCAGTTGCTTCAGAGGCAGAGGTGAAGAAACCAGTAATGATCAGTTCAGAAGCAGGTTGAAATCCATGCCCTGAACTGGTGCTATGGCAATTACTTGGTTTATTGTCAGAAGCAGCAGTTTACTTTCATCTCATTTTGACATGGAGTAGCATCACCTGGCTGAATGGCTCAGCATGGTAAGGATCAGTTGACACTGCATGAAATGCAAGCTGAATGCTACAAATTCATTCTCCAAGATCCAATAAGAAGTGAACAACATTACTAGTTTTCATCTCAATGTCATAATTTCTAGTCTCTAGATAACCTGTTAGCTATGTGCCAATTTTGCTTTCCATATTTAAAAAGCTTTCATTACATAAAAAGTGCTATTTTGTTATTCAATATACTGTACACTGTGTGTATATCATCTTTATGTATCATCACAACTATGTTTAGCTAAACAATTCTCAATTAATAGTGTTTAGAGTACGACACAAACTTGGGAACTATTTGCTTTAAGGTGATTGTAAGAAATGTTCTCACAGACCTGAGAGCAAACAGCACTCTGACATTGTGCAAGTTTGATAATTTTGACATATTCCTGCCTTACACTAAATCTCTAGTATTACAATTAAATTCAAATAAGATGATGCAAGGCTCCTAAAGCTATTAAAATCTATTCTGTACCACTTCAGACTTCCCTCAGTTCTTCATTTGAAAGCATGCAGGAATTGTTAATGCAGTGAAGGAAAGCTTTGAGGACCTATTTCTCAGCCAATTTTCTGAAGCATACCTACATCTCCTTACTTACCTTGAAGAGGAAATATGGCAGAACAAATCTGCCAAGGTTCTGCTTATCTCAAAAGCACCTGCCTGAACAAATAGAGCAACTAAGCAGCATTCTGAAGAGTAAGAATTAGAAAGATTACCTTACTTTTGCTGCTAACTTGTAACACAGAGATCCTCTCTTTTGCTTACAGTATGTATCTCAGATTAGGACCAAGAGAAGAGATGGAGAACAGAACACTCTTTAGAGCATGCATAAGAAATTTATGCTAAACACACTGAGCACAGGGTCAAAGAAGGACAAAAACAGAATTCACCAGTTCTCTTCAGAACATGACTACTGATTTCCGCCCCCCCCACTTACCCTGCATGTATTTACTATCAAGAGAAATGGCTTGTGTTTTTTCCCCTCCTATATGCGATCTGAACAAAGCAGCCATAAATGTGAAGGCACTGGAGAACAGAGCTGGATTTCTATTAAAAATTATTCATATGCATACTAAAAGAGGTATGGTATACAGAAAAAACACAATGTTTTTGGTTGTGTTTTTTTTTGTTTGTTTTGGTTTGGTTTTTGGTTTTGTTGTTTTTTATCAAAACAGGTTAAATAAAATAACTACAGAGGTTCTAAAAATTCCAGCTGAAAACTTCAGTACGAGAAGACAGAGTATCATAGAATCATAAAATGGTTAGAGCTGGAAGGGACCTTAAAGATCTAGTTCCAGTGGGTGTGGACACCTTCCACTAGACCAGGTTGCTCAAAGCCCTGTCCAACCTGGCCTTAAACACTTCCAGGAATGAGGCATATTAGATAGAAAGGAATTAAGTATGCCTGTAACTCTATTATTCCTATTCAAAGCTGGGACATAGAAATACTATGCTTTTAAGTGAAGGACCACCCCTGGGAGACTACAACTAAACCAAGGAAGCTCCCTTTCAGAAGGGAACTCTGATGACAGCTACCATACCTATGGTAAGAGAAGCTAGAAGAGAACTGTTTGGGGGAAGCTATTCTGTGGCCATGTCTGAAAGGCGCTTAATGCATCAGAATATTTGAAATGCACATCACCAGAGGCACAGGGAATCTTTGCAGAAGTCCTACGTCATCCACCAACACGGTCCAACTGCTGAGGATGTGCCGTGGTGAAATGTGCAGGCTAAGGACTGCCCCATTCACCCCACCAGGAGCCTGGCTGAGCTAAGGGGTTTTGAGCCAGACACCTAGAGGATGCAGACACTCTCTATCTGCTGCATCCCCTCCTCATATTCAGCAGGTAGGGGCCAGTAAGGTGTAGGCTGGAAATCAGATTGCTGCTTCAGACTTCTGAAGTTGAAAACTTGATGTGTGATGATTTTTACCGCAGTTTTATGTGACCAACGTATAAAATGACTTGTGGAATTAACAAGGGTAAGGTCATAGTAACTCCGAGGCCTAAACAGGAGGACTAAATCTACAGGTTTAGTCACATTACAAGCCATGGCACTTAAGTTTGGTTAACAGGATCTATCACAACAGTAATCATAATTACAAAGTGAAAATGTATCTGTGTGTTCAGTGATGTGCCATATACATATGAGAAGTGAAACACCAAATTAAAAAAATTTGAAAACTTACAGGACTTTTACACTGCACTTCTGATGTTCCTGCTTCTCACTCCATGAAAGGTTACCCACCTCTGATTCAGAGCCTCTTTGCTGGCAATGTTTTTAAAGGGATGTATACTAAGTTTGGGAAATTGTTTCTGAACTAATATATAAACTCATTTTTACACACCAACACCTCC
This sequence comes from Nestor notabilis, assembly GCF_000696875.1. Lineage (NCBI taxonomy): Eukaryota > Metazoa > Chordata > Aves > Psittaciformes > Psittacidae > Nestor > Nestor notabilis. The sequence goes on along the minus strand of NW_009938853.1, from coordinate 82,632 downwards.
CCCACCCTGAAAAGTGCTAGTTTGCTAAGATAAACTGACATGAAATCCAAAACATGACACAAAACATCATTACCATTGTACAGAGCAGAAAACTGAAATCAATTATTTTGCTGGCTAATATGCAGTATCAGACAGATGCAAACCGTACTTGAGAAACAGTATAAAAGCAGGAGGGATGACAGAGCATCTAAGAAGCAAGAAAATGTTATCAATTCCAAATGATGACACTATCACCCATCCCATCCTCTTCACTACCAATATACCAAAGGAGTAAGTCTTCTCACATAGCCACTACGACCTTTTTTTTGTTAAGCCATCTTGGCACATTTCAGTATCTTTCTGGTAAATGTACCATACCATTACTTCCATAAACCCACTTCGACCTCGTAAGATTTGCAGAGCTATCCAAACACAGGGCTCAATGAAAGACAAGCAGATACTTAGATGTTTTATCTGACATTAATCCCACAACATCTCATTATGTTGCTGAAGTAGCAACATAATACCGCAATTTGTTAGCATTTCCCCTGCTTTGTGTACAAAACCTCTTGCATATGGCTGCAGAAATAATGGAGATAACACTGACTAAAGCAACTTGGAATAGAAAATCTAAAATGGTCGTAACAGCCAAATATAATTCCACACAAATTTTGCATGAGTCTAAGTTTAATTTGCTTTACAGGACAGTTGGCCAAACAATGACATTTATCATAAAAATATCCTCTCCATTAAGCAAATCTCATTTTTCTTTCCAAAAGAAAATTCAATGTATACTCTGAGCGTTCAGTGGCTCATTTTCAAGATCAGCCCACACAGATTTTTCTTAACAAAACAAAACAATCCAGTTAAAAAATGCAGACCAATGTAATGACATAGTCATATTGCTTTTGGCTACGTTAACTTTAAAAACCATGCCAATTTAGCTATTTTTCTTTAGGTTTTATTAGAAAAAAGTAGCAGATCAACATTACAATTCAGAGTCTAATCTAAATATGCACTTGACAATGAAGCACATCTGAAAATGAAGTGAAAAAGGATCCCAGAAAACCTTCGGTTTGCCAATCCCCTGCTACCCAATTCATATATCTTTTCTTCTGGCTTTCCGTTGACTGAAATCAAACAAGGAACAAAAAAATTTATTGCTATGAAAATAAAACCGTAGTACAGTAGTATGAGGCTTGGGCGCTAAGCGTGTTCCATCAAGTTAACTTAATTTCAAAGTGTACTTAAATCTTTTGTTTGGCCATGAAAGTCCATAAGCTGAGTGACCCAAGTATAAACTGAAATGGCAGGTTTAGACAAAGAAAAGGTAGACAGCATGTTAAACCTCCAGTTTTCAGACAGTAATAAAAAGATACAATTCCAACAGCCAAGAAATTAAAATAAAAAAGAAAAATGTTGATCTGACATTCGAGAGCTAAGTTTATTCTTATGCTCATCTTGTTTGCGCCCAAAAGAATTTTAGACTAGCCAGAAAGAAAAGAAAAAATTGTATTTATGGACTATCACACAATTGAAAAAGAGAAACAATTGCCTTTTGACATGGTTATTTTCCCCCACTGAGGTATAAAATCTACATATAAATTTGATACTTCACTATAACAAATTGTACTTTTCATAGTTCTGATTTAGTTTCCATTAAACCCTGTTTACGTCTTGTTTTTAAACCACAGAATTCTTAATTCATGTTACTGAATCTGGTTTCCAGCTGTCTTTCATTTATTTGTATATCTATATTTAGTAGTCTGGTTACCACTGCTAACCAGGAAAAAAATATTCTTGGAACTTTCTTCATTACAACAGCACTTTCAGCAGAGGTTACCGATGTGCAAGCAAACTACAACGATATGCAGCTCTTCAGAGAAACTATTTCATTGATTATGTTTCCACTGTCCAAACATTCTCTAAATTATTTGCTGGAAGAAACTCTTTCGATCTTGTAAACATCAGTGGGTGCAGTTTCGCTAGTATGTGTGGAAGTTTCACATCCTTATATAGGAAGGCTGGTTCACAGCTACTTGAGAAGCTGCAGGAGTTCTAACAGCTGACAAACTGCAGATTCTGCTGAGCAGAAGTTTCTTCTGTTGCTACTTAACAGTGTAGTCAAAGTATCAGCCGAGGTAGCCCAGTCAATCTTTGCTTTTCTTTAGAACCTCTCAGAATATTTCTGGAAGGGTGACATTGCGAAGCAGCCACTGCTGGGAGCGGCTGCCATTGCAGTCTCTGATGCTGGGTACCTGGCTGTCTTCTTCGGTGGCTTTGTCCAGGCACTGGTTACTGTTCACATGCAACAGGGTTAATTTCTTGAAGACAAAATAAAAAGAAATCAGTTCTACAAAAATCACCAGGCATAAGCTAACCAAAAGCTTCTAGTGGCAATTAAAATTCTTCCATAGGTAAGTAGGAACTAGACAAGACCCCATGGTCACTGACTCCAGATCCAAACCCTCAAAAACACTTAAATATGCTATTTGATGGTGCAGATAATGAAAGCTTTGCTCTATGAAAAACAGAAAAGTCTGAACTTGTAAATGATGTTCTTTATCAAGCAATATCCACCATTCTTTAAGTAGAAGTATTCTGGTAAGATATACAACATCAATTATCAGTTACAATAGTAGTTTTGATCAGATTAGAATGAACACATTGAATATGTATTCAAAAGCATGCTTCATTCTCAGTTGGGGACACAAAACTGACCTTACACTATGTTCTTTTAGTACCTATGGGTTTGTTTTTTTTTAATATTTTCTTTTTTAAACAACAAAAAAGGATGTGTACAAATTCACATACATCTTTTCCAATACCTACTAATCTTACTTATGCAATCATGTTTCGTAAATGCCTTTTGCAATAACTGAATTAACAAGCCTGAGAACTATTTTTTCTAACTGCCAGAGTTCTTGACTGCACTACTCAATAACAAAATTGGTTTTAGGGCTTGCAAATCAAATTAATGATAAATGGATCAACAGTCAATGACTTCTAGATCTGGCAGTTCAACATAGGAACTTCAAAGTAGATTTAAACATTATGTACAAGAAAGAGAATAATTAAAATAAATGGTTTAAGAATCTCTATCTTAAACACATCACAATTAGGAATGTAACATTTTCTTTGTAATTTTGGGATAATTTTTTATACATAAAAAACAAATATCTGATTTTTAAATTAGAACAGTTATTTCCTTTTAACCTTGTGCAAGGTAAGACACCATGTGCTGAATTTGTCACAAGATTGTTAGCATTATCTTTTACTGGTCCAGTAGATAACTGGAATACTTTTCCAGTGTTGATCTCAACACTACACTGGCATACTATCTTTCTCCAGTTAGAAAATATTCTTCTAAAAGTTTCCCCAAAACTCACCAGCTAATTAAATCAATATAGACGCCCACTGAGCAACTGCATGATAAAACAGCAACAGAAGGAACTTAAATCCTGACTTTGCTTCCTGTTTTGGCTGTCAAATAGTGGTCCCATGCTGGAATATGTTGCTTTGTAGGCTCATGTGAAAACCCAGGTTGTCTCATTCTAATTTACAAGTCATTAGAAGACTTACCACTGGATCATATTCCCAAAGCTGATTTCCTTTTAGATGGTGGCACTTGAGCATCGTTACTGGGCCATTAAGTTTGGATACGTCTAAACACAAATCATCTGTTCGGATTTCTTTATTGGCAGTATATGAGAAAACCTAGACAGAAAACGAATGAGAGGAACTGAAAAAAAGAAACAGGAGGATCCCCAGCGTAGATAATCTCTGTATACTGGAAAACAATTCAAGACTTCTTAACAAAAGTACAACAGAAGAGAGATGTAAAATAAATTCCAGAACTGACACCCAGAAAAATGTGTATTAAAACCAGCATTTTGGGAACAGGCACTTTGTTTTAAAGAACTGATAACCGATAGGAGGTCTAACCAGAAGACAGTTCCAGAGAATCTACAGGAGGTGAAGTCTAGCTTGTAGCAGTCTCCTCCTCCTGTCATTTCCTTTTTGACATGAAAGTTGGTCTAAACCCTATTGCAATCAGGCTTCAAAAAATGGCAAATCACCAACAAATCTTTTGATGCTTTTCCTCTTACAGGCATCTTCTTTGATAAGGGTTTCCCTAAACTTTACAACTTAAGCATATTCTAAAGATAACTATTGAAAGCATCAAGCAATTGTCCTAATGAGAAGTAGTGTTCCAAATAATTCAATACATTAAGATATTTAAAAACAAAAAAAAAATTAAATAAAATTATCACCTGATTGCCACCCATTCCATGGCAGTTAAAGATTCCAACTTTCTCATTTTCTTTTCTTGCCATGTTATCCAGACATTGATTTGTCTCTACATTTCTTATCTACAAGTGAAAAGAGCATATCACCAAAGGTTGTTACTTTTAGAAGAGAACTAGGTCTGTATCAAAACAGCTCTCTCAGCTATACGCCAGAAGTTATGTGAATGAAATATAAAACACAGGAACCGTATTACAATGAGAGACCACTGCCCAAAACTCCAAAGCAAATTTTCAAGCTACCAGCTTGCAGAACCATGTTTGTTTCTTTGCTTTCTTTTGGGGATCTTTCCATGCTGGGGACTCTTTTCGCTCAAAGACTCAGCTACAACAGAATGGACACAATTAAGTCTCCAGCCCAAAACCTTCAGAAGTTTTAAAGCACTCTCCTAGGCATGGTGGGTTTAATTCCCTTTGAAAGCAAGGGTGACTGGGTTCAATTTCCTCACTTCTTGAGTTACAGCCTTAATCCCTGTATTACTATATAGTAGGCAGGCACAAACATCAAGTCTCCTGACAGTCATGCAGCAACATGAATGGCTGCTCCAGTTTTCAAAAGCATTTCTTTTAAAAACAAACGTACAAAATCACCCTACAACAGGCTCAATATTTCGCTCAATATAACTTGAAGTGGAAAGTAGGTGCCTACTTATTTAGGAGAACATCATCTGTACTACTTCTACACTTAAGAAACTTTAAAGAAAGAAACAGAGAAATGCCCAGCAAGGCTTATGGATCACAGGAATTTGCTGGTCGCTGATGAGGAGTTTTGGGGTAAAACTCAGAGCATTTTTTAGGCAAAGCCCCAGCTAGACCTGGTCTAGTTTTTTTAAGCAAAACTCTGTTCATACTATACAGAGAATGCTATACAGAATGTTCTCCATAACAATACATTTCTGAAGGAATATTTCTAAAGTCCTTCTATGTGACACTAAGTACTGTAATAAAAAAAACAGAAAACATTCAAATTCCAGGACTGTATACCAAAGTTCTGTTTTCTGCCCCATTTTGCAAATCACAGGAGCCCAGGTGCAAGATACTTGAACTTTGCTGGAGATAATTTGTTTGTGCTACTCAGTTCAGAATACAAACAACTTGCTGTGCAATGTACTTTACCCAGGGTAGATAAATACACAGGATAAAATCTTACCTCTCCCAGAGAAAAGTAATGGCGTGGAATTTGGGAATCAGGATAAACATTCTCCAGGTACCAGGAGAAAGGCTTGCACTGGAGTTTGCGTCTCAGTCCAAGTCGTGATGATATGTCCCCATAATCAACTTTAGTAACACCTGTAGAAACAAAGTTTTGTTCAGTGGCTGCTAACAAACATTCTATAATTCCACTTAACACAAAAATCATCAGTATAATTCACTGTTTGCATGAAAGACACTCTTTAGAAAGTCATCCAAACAAAGGGATGATTTTATTTATTTTAAATATAGCATTATGCTGTTTATATTCTCAGAGAGGATATGTCAGTCACTACCTGCAACTTCTTTTTCCAGATAATTATTCAGAAGATGGAAACACTACATCTGTGCTCACACGACAATTTCTTACCTGTGGTTTCTGGAACAATTTGAATGCAGTTGCTTACTATGCTATCAGAAGAGAAAGGCTGAAACTGTTATAGTCACTAATGCCAATTTATCCCCCCTATGGCAAATAGGGTGTGTATCTATGCAGCATAACATAGCAGTCTGCCTCTGTGGAGCAAGGAGAATTCCATTTTAATTTAATTCTGTAAGCCAGGCAGCACCTGCTGGACCCTTCATCATCTATCTAACTGCACAAAGAGACAGTCAGAACACAGCCTTCATACAGGGGACTAAGCCTTTAATAATTCAGTATTTGTTCAATATAACTGCAGCACTTGCAGGAAGTATGTTCACCATTAGGACTGTTATCTTTTTTTTTTTTTGTGGTATTTTGCTTGCCTTTTTTCTACTTTACTTGTTTATCAAAGTGCTCATTCTTCCTGTATCTTCCCACTCCTTTATGGTTATTTTAATTCCTTCTGAAAATTATTTTGAGCCAGTCCCATCTGCATATGGGTTGAGGAAGACATGCATGATCAACAGACTTTTGCCTCACCAGAATTAAGCACTATTGTCATCGATATTCTAATAACCTTAATTAATTAAGGGTAAGATATTGCTAGTTTTCAGGCATCATGTTCTCTTTGTATTTTCCACACTACACTCCATACCACACCGGCCAAAATTAATACACTACCAGAAAACCCAAACAAAGGAAAAAGAACAAAACCAAGTTTTAGCAATCTAAATTCCCCTCATAGACCACAAATATGGCTCAGCTGGCCACCACGCTATAGACTTCCATACATTTTTCAGTAATCCTTCCACTTAGAGGACTGCGAATTACCTCTACAATTTTTGACCTTTGAAACTGAGTTTGAGTCATTTCTAAGTTGGCACACTGTTATTAAATAGACCTGCCAGCAGATGGTGTATTTCTACTCAATTAGGAGAGAGAATGGCATAATTTCAGCTAAATGTCTGTAAATATCAATAAAAACATTAATATTTTCAATATTCCAGGGGGAAAAAAAAAAAAGGAAAAGTTACCCAGGCTTTTTAAAAAAAAAACCAACAAAAAACCTACAACAAAATCCAACAAAAACAATCCCCAATACTCCAAACTCTGAAGGCTTTTTGACAAAGATGCCATATTAAAGGAAAGCTTGTTCTTTAATGAAATATCTCTTGGAACAGAATCCCAGGAAGTTTCAGTCTGGGCTTTCCAGTCACAAAATAAATCCTCAAGCCAAAAACACAAGACAAACAAACCACCCCCCAAAACACTGCCCTATCTTCACCAAAGCAAATATTTGCTCTACACCAAAAGGAGCACTCTTTCAAAAAGTAATGAAGTAAGAAGAGAAAGGCTGTACCAACCAAACACAGCTAAGTATGGAGTTGTTCATTTTTCAGTGACCAAAAAGCAGCTGATGGATGAAACAGTTATGCCATCCTCACAACAACCTTATGATATTCAGAACTCATTCATCAGTTTGCTACTGACCTTCAGAAAACAACACTGTTAAGGCTTTGTCACATCGCTGAATAGCAGTAAGAATTAAAGTTATACTCACAAACAATTAAATGCAAAGTGATAGTTAATAGCATACAAGCATACTGTTTCTTAAAGTAGTTTTAAATGTCACTGCCTAGAAAGAAAAGTGCCAGCTGCTTTTCCCTCCAATACAATTAAAGATGTGCATTATATTCCATTTTATCATTTTTAGATGAAAAGATTAAAAAAAAAAAAGTCCTCTCTGAAGTTAGATTTGCACCAAACCATATACACGCATATAGACTACAATTAGCATGAGATTAGCAGATGGACTGAGTAGCAAAACTGGTATAGTTGCTGTAGGGGTGTCCTCTTACAAGGCTGAGTCACTCTATTTAAGTTTCTATGTATGTTACCTTATGTGTATTACTCAAAACTAGATTGAGTGTTCCTATACATCTGCACTATACAGTGCAGCAGCGGTTACTTACAGGTAACAGTTCTGTTACAAAACCCCAACCCAAATACAACCAAACTAGGAAAACTGCGAAGTATAAAACACAAAAATAAGTACATGACTAAATCGTTATTCCATCCACAAACTGTTAAAATTTACATACACAAACAGTGATATATACCTTCGAGCGGTTTTGTACATTTTTAAAGGCTGAGAAAAACAAACAATCCAACCAAAACAACCAAAACAAACAAACAAAAAATCCCCTACAAACCGCAAAACGAGTTCAAATCTTCCTCCCAAGAGACAATTAGGCCAGACTCTACAAGTATGTGCTTCATGAGGAGAAATCATGGCCACTAGTTGTTCTTTCAAATACTTGGGTTTGGTTCATTTAAAAAAAAAAAATAATCAGAAATACTATTTAACAGTCCTTGCCACTGTTGTCTTTCAACACACAATGTTGGGGTTTTTCCCCATCTTCTGCCCCAAACCCTAATTACATTAACAGCCTGGACCTCGATGACTATTCTATTTGTCTCACAGCTTGCTATTTGCTGTAGGAAAATTTTATGCCTTTTCTTCCCACACATATGCTTAAAGATGCCTCAGAAATATATACTGATAATGTAAAAATCCCCACATCAAACTATCAAATCACACCATCAGCAGTTCTTTTGTATAAATGTAAGATCTATCTCAGCACTTGCTTGTTATGCCACTATTCTTGAAGTTTGGTATGCAGTATTAGACTACTCCGATTAGTAACATATAATGGTCTTTCCTTATATCTTTACAAAAAACATACATCTAATGTTGTTTCATGAGTACTTCTTCAGTTTCATTTTCTTTGCCACCTTGTATTTAAGCTTCCCACCAGCCATGTTGCAACAGATTTGCCATCCTCAAAATTTCAAAAGAGCTGAAGATTTTCTTGCCAAGTTTAATATGTGGCAATATATTTATGCTAAACTGCTTTGGGGGAAAAAAAATAAAAAAGGAAGCATGATGTTTTCATCGTGATTATAAATTGCTTAATCATGTTCAAAAACACAGTAGGAAAACTTTCATCTAAAGCTAGTCTTCTGTAAAAAAATCATAGAACCTGTTTTTATTTAGTATTATGAAACTCAATAAGCAATAATAACTTTAAATCAATTCAAATGCCTAAATTATTTGCATTCCCAATTAACACTAATAGGGAATACTAGCTGAAAACAAGAACACATGGAATCATTCAGTACGTATTTTGAACATAGGCTTAGCTACACTGCAAGATGTGGTCTCAGTCCCTTCTCTGTCCTTCCTATCAACCATAAATAAAGACATGATCCATTTGCAGTCTGCATACATTGAACTTACTATGGTTGGCTAGAGACAAGTGCATGCAGCATTAGAAGCTAGGCATACTGATCTAGTTTTTAGGATATGTCTTTGTCTAGATGGCTCCTGCTCAGGTCATTCTGCAATGCTGTTTTCTCAGGCCATCGGCTGCCCACTTAGCCCCAGTGCAATGGAAGATAACTTCTGGTCAACAGTAAAATTAACTTCCCTACAAGCTAGAAAGGCTCTACCCAGGCTCACCAGCTGGGATGTGAGAGGCTGCTGAATGACAAGGATGCATGCTGAACAAGGAGTAGGGGAGTGCACGTAGGAGCTGTAACCCAGAGTCACACACACCATGGGGAAGCCACACAGCCTGAAAGTATCCACACTTCACCTTTAGGTAAAGGATACCAGCAAATTCTACAACTGTCAGTTTATCATTAATTAGTAGTTAGAAGGTCAGGGGGAGGTAGCTGTGGTGTGCCAGCCTAACGCTTTGCAGCTGCTGCTGCAGAAAGGGGCAGCTTTCTTCTTCTCAGGCTCAGCCTCCTGCGCAGCACACAGGTGCTAACATAACCAGTAGAGAGCCAGCCCACAGAACAAGCAATCCTGACAAGTTCAACTTGAAGCAGTCGACACAGATGAACAATCAACCAGGAAAGGGAGGTGAATCCCTGTCACCTGCTGTGAAAAGCAAAGCACTTTCCCCTCAGAGCAAGCTGTTAGACTGACATCGTCATCTAGCGAAGCCTCACCGTGGACAATCTAGTCCTAGTATTTCAGACTGGAGAAAGTGGTGAAAGGCCAGTACTAGAATAATGAAGTGGCAGAGTTCACTGAACAGGACGACTGGAGACAGGAATCAGACTATTCACCTGCACGTGATGGATCTGTCTTCTGAAAGCCTAAGAGGAAATGGTCTGGGAAACAGCTCCCTGCTGTAACACATGACTGTGAGGAAAGCTGTCAGCTAATGAAAAAAGACTACAGCTAGTGCCATTACTGTCGTGGAGAATAGCTGTTTCGTGCAACGAGATAGACTGGATTTTGGCTGAGCAACAGCTGCTGCAACACTTTCCTGCCCAACCTCCATCTGTAGCTAACCATTTTAAGCAGAGAGATGGCTTCTAAAATGCATGAAAGCTTAAAACAGACAAGTAACAATTTCTACTAGGCTGTACTTACTAAAGAAAAAAGGATTACAGGCTTACTTTTCAAGAGGGCAGCTTTCCATTTAACTACATTACATCAATAGTAAAAAGTCTCTTGAGTTCCTATCATTCAAGCAGTAAGCTGTTTTGGTTTTTTTTCCACAGACAACACAGATTACATGAAGTGGGAAAGCTACCTGAGAATCTTAAATTTGCTTTTCTGGACCAATCCCTCTGTGATTCAGTCTTAGGGGTGCAGAAGAGAAAGGATATAAAGGAAGAAAAAAACTTCTTGTTAGCTAGGCTCAATGATGTCTGTCAGCATATTACCTCCTACAAAATCCAATTTTCTCATCCATGTCAACTAACAAGAAAAAACCTGGGTGCACAGAGGATTGGCGGTTTTCCTTTTTCATCTGCACCCATTCTTGCAAACAAGCATCAGCTTAAAATCCTCACCTTGCTCCTTGCAAGAACTCATGACACTGTCACAGTAATACTGAAAGTACACTCTGTACTAGCAAAGAGTTTTACAGATCACACCCTGGACTCTGCCAGAGGGTCACTACACCATCCTTCTGCAAGAACTGAACATTTACATTTTTATATTAGAAAGATACCTGGAAAAGCAGAGTATGGCTATATAAGCCACTGTAGCAGAGAGTCACTGAGTTCCTATTGGCCAGGAAGACTGAAATTTACACTGACCTTATTTTGCTGTCAACAGGTTAAGATCAGGGTCTGCAAGGCTCTGATAAGATTGGAGATACTAGAATAACAACAGCAAGGTGTTTGTGAACTTCCTGAAATAGTAGTCCTTTCTAGTTAATACCTGCTGGTTCTCACAATTTACATGGATTTGGGGAGAGGCATAAGCAGCGCTGAGTACATTTATCTGTTCATTCTCCAAACAACAGGTATTATATCGTCACAGAGAGTGATCCACAGTACTAAGTACTCTCTTCACAGCCCAGGCAATAACCCAACTTCAGAATAACCCAACTTATTCAGGTATTATATGACCCTATGCTTGAAACACTTTGAATTCTAGTATCAAACTTCATTGCAGTGTCAATATGGATATGGGTACACAAATGAGATTGTGCGCCAGCCGGCAGGCACAGATGCTCTGAGAGGCGCTTGGCAAGAACACATCTCTATCCAACACTCATTCAGGCTATTAGCATACAAACTATGCAGACAAGCGTCTTTTGAAAGAAAAGAAAATATATAGTGCAGTTACAGATAACTGCTGAAGTTACTTTCACCATTTCAAAAATCTTACCACATTCTCTTTTAAATTAAACTCTTTCACTCCTTTTCTCCAACAAGAGAACTCATATATACCACAATACTGCAAAGCTGTGAAAAAAAGTCCTATCAAAATAACAATCCTACAGAATTCAAATAGTGTAACAACTTCTTTTTGTACACTTAGCACATGAAATGGAAAGACTTTACAGATTATATATAAAGTAATAAAGCCTGATCATGGTGTTCATTAATTTGTTTTTAAGAATTAGATTATTTTTATAGTTAGTTCCAGCTACTCAGTACATTTTAGTATCTAGCTTGACATGGATGCCTAAAGCCAATCTTAACCAAAAATGACTGCATCTATCTATTTATATACAACTTTCCTGAACATCTGTGTCATGTTTGAATTTATAATGCTTCATTAATAACAACACAAAGCAGTAATCATAAGCTGTTAGCTTCTGATTTCACCTAGGAGGCTTTGAGTAGTAGCAAGATTGGGGTTTTTTTTTCTTAAAAAACCAAGCCTACACAGTCCTGAGTGATACATTCTCCTAAGACAAAAAAACCCACCATAAATCCACACAGTCAATCGTTCTCATAAGTATTCTTACAATCTGCAAGCTAAAATTTGACACTGTTCAGACTCATACTGCATTGCATTACAGCTTTTAAATTTCAATACTAACGCAGGTTTAATAGGCAAGTCATAAGGAAATATTAGTTTTAAAGATTTCTTTGGAAAAGCAGATGTGCCATATAGAACTACCACTTGGTATGTAAGGTCAAATGTCTCTAATGTCTCACGTATTTAGAAAGGATGTCTGATGCCACCCAAAGTTTGTCTCTCTGTCCTTTTACGCAACAAAAAAAACATTCTGTAGTAGAAAGTAATAATTCAGTATTTCCCAAGCCTCTTTTCTTTTCCTGATTTTTTTTTCTCCCAGAAAGTTTGAGTTTATAGGAAATTTGGTCACATATTTTACATCTTCTTGTTTACTTAACACCAATTTTAAGAAACATAATAAATACCATCATAGGCAAGTATATTGGCAACTTGCCCCTATACTCTGGATAGTTAAATGCAAACTCCACCAAGTCAGATGATGTTAACTTCTGCTACTCCTGCTGCAGCATTTCACTTCTGATCTATTCAACCTGGAATGCCTACAACACAGAGGTCAGAGGTCAAACTGCAGCACATTATAAAACATATTAGGATGGCTAGTTTTTAGCATTATGGTTGACCTTTTTGATGTTCCACAGAGCTTTAATTCTATTGCATAGGAAGCTCATTCATAAATTACGTGCACGTTAAAAAACAAAGACTACTTCAGGGCATATTTTCTGGCTAATAAAACTATTTTTCAATTAAGACCTTCCTTTTCGTACATCTTTCTTGAGTTTTGTCAGACAAACTTCAAAGCAATAACATTTACTCATGTTCCTTCCCAGCAGTAATAACATCTTAACTCTGAATAGGTATTTCTCATAACCAAAGACCTTCTCACCTGGGGAAATGATGTAAAAAAAGTTTTTGAACTCATCCATCCATACTTCTGCAAGTCTCCTGTTATTTTTGTTGATTATCTGCCCTGTACCTCCTGGAAAAGTGTACGGTGTTGCTTTTCTGAACACATGCCCAACGTGTGAACAAGTTACAATTTCCAGAGTGCCACCACACTGCCAGATCTGAAAGTGACAGAACAATAATGGTATAACTTCAAGTCATTAAACAAAAGTTTCAAAATGTTAATCACTTGATTCTGTTCAACTTGGAGAAACAACATTAGTTGAGGTCTAGAACAAATACATACTGCATGGAAGAGAAACGTATGCCTGCTTCCTGCTCAACAGATAAAGATGCTCATAAGCCTGAGTAAGGTCACATAAAAAAGAGTATGTCAGGCCTCACAGCAATAATGCATCAGCAAGAGACTACTTTAGAGAACTGGGCAAGCTGACAGTGAAGGAGAATGTCACATGAATCACAGGAAGTAACAGGTGGTTACTGTTTCTGTCCAGAAACGTCCATTATAAAATAGGATCTCCACGTAAAAAAACATACACTTCCCAAGTAGTTTCTGAAAGTAATTTCAATTTTATTTTAGACCTCTGACCACGACAGATTCGGAAAGCTGAACTACTCCAGAAATATCCACCTACACACTCTGAACTGGTAAGTAAAACAAAAGGAAATAGGAAATTTGGTAGGAACAAAAGTGAGAACAACTCTGGCTAAGTCCGCATTCAAATGAACACATGCAGTCATTAAGTTAGAAAACAGCAAGGAGAGTTGGACAGAGGTACACATTTCACTGACATATTAAACCATGCACTGGTGGTATCACCCTTAACTTATGCTCCCCCAATTGGCTTTTTTAACAACTCCTTTTAACACACACACACATTCATTCTTCAGAATGAGCACCCCAATCTTTCGATCACAAAGCTCTGCAAACTATTCACCATGCACTTCTCACTGACAAACAGAGTCTTTGTGTATCACCACTGGAGGAACTTGACAGGAAGCGAAGTGCTAACTGCAACAGGAGAGGACACTGATGCAGGCAGCAGATAAGATTTTGCAGAACTCAAGATGCACTGTCCTGAGTAACAAAACACTGAAGAGTTTTACCTACCCTGAAAGAAATTTCCAAGTTTTCTCCACCCCAAATATCCATTCCAGCATCATATGTTCCAATTTCCTGAAAGTAATCTCTATCTATTGAAAACAGACCTCCTGCCATTGTAGGCGTCCTGGGGTGGGGGAAAAGAAGACAAAAAAGTAAGTGTCAGTCACTAAAAACATAAATAAATTTCACACTTACAATGACAAAATAGCTTTTAATTTCCCAAGTTCCCAACACGTTCCTTCTCATTGGCTTCCATCCAAATCCAGTTACCATTAATGTACTTCTTAGCTCAAAATTTTCCAGAGATGAACCAGTTAGTGACAGTTCTTCTTATTTTCTCACTTTAAATTGGAGTCCACATAGAAAAACAGGCCATAGAAAGCTGCTGCTATTCCTGACAAAGACTTCTGCCTCCAATGCTGGTAGCTCACAAAAAAGAAACCAGTTTCTTACAGGAAATTTATACTTCTGGCAACTGCTCATGAAACTTATGGGAGGCCATGAAGTGGCACTGCTTGCTTTTACAATTATTGCTTTGTACAAGAAAATTATACAGTCAGGGTTACATCTAGATTTTCTTTACAAAATCCTTAGTGGTATGAAAAATAAAACTGTGCTGGTTTCCCCTGTGCTGAATTTCTCCCAGATTTCCTTTTTTTTCTAAGTCAACAATTACACAATAGGTAAATTGTATATTAGGCTAACAATACAACTCTGTAGTTCAAGTATACAAGTTATTTACACTTCTAGCATAGATTATTTTCTACTCCTAGTCATTTTCATGAAACACTTTGGGCTTTTTCAAGAAGACACATAAAATACGAGCTAGGTCACAACCTAACTAAAAATGCGTGTGGCTTTCTTCCCCTGAGAAAGAAATTGGGGTGGGGGGTGTGTTACAATTCGCCATATTGTGGGAAGATCTCTTGATTTCTTAAATGAAAATCAAACAAAAACCAGTAAAGGCCATATCCTCAACTCCATGGTAAGTAAAGTTTGCCCACTTTTCAGAAGTGGCCAGTAAGGCCAGAATATATAAGTTAGCAATTTTTAAAAAGTACACGACACACAAATTCTCTTTCTTATTAACCTTTGTCATAACATCCAAGTATAAATTCACCTCCCACTCATGCACTTTGAAGATGTTAAGTTTATATATGTATGCACACACACAAATACACAATCATGCCATAAATGGATGCATCTTTCCAAAATGTTATTTGTTAGAAAAGAAACTTCAATAAAAACCCATGCATCAGTATAACAAAAACTAGTTAAAAGACAGTAATTCATTGCTGCCAAAAGTTACCAACAACCAATTCATGTAGAAGAACTTTTATGCTGTTCCTTTGATCAGTCAAAAATGATGCTACAACACAATTCATTAAGGACTTATAGATTAACCTGGAAAGACTATGAGCAAACATCAGGTGAACATTGTAACCCATTTAATAATTTCTCATTACCTAACAGGAAGAGTTCGGTCTCCTTTCCGTCGATCCATCTCTCTCTGAGGAACAGGATACCAACGAAAATTCAACTTCCAGTTGAATCCACCATAGGTCATGTCGGAACCTGCCATATATTCGAAGGTGTCATCGCTAATTACGTCAATGATCGGACACACTACTGTCCTCCTAGAAAAAGGAAAGAACCAAAACCTATTCATTAGAGTGTCCAAGAAGGTAGGGCTTTTGTTGCTTTGGTTTGTTATAGTTTAGATTTTTATAATGCCACCTCTTAACAAAAGTACTCAATAGATTATTGCCATGAGACATACTCTAATTCCGTCTTGCTAATTGGAGTTAATTAATCTAAAGGAAAAAGTGTCTTTCTAATAAAATTTTGGCAATACTAGCTCTTTTTTTAAATAGCATTTGCATTATTACCATAAATAAATATTCATCCCTTTGCAGGTGGAAAAATTGATCACAGCTCTCTCAGTGCTACACAGTGATTGTATAGAGAAGGAGGTTTTTGTTTCTAGTTAAGCAGTCAAAGTAACTTGCATGTTTTAAAATTGAAACTTGGTCATTAGCTCTGGGAAAGTAGTCTTATATGCTCTCAGGTCTAAGAAACAATAGTCATTGTTAACAAAGTAGAACTACTGCATCAAGGTTTACAGAAAGAGGCTTCCTTGTGCACTACCCTGATGTTACTAAAACACAAACTCACAGAAACTAATTATAATCATCTTAAAGACATTTAAGTAACTGCCCTCAAGCAGGCTTCCTCTCATGGAAAGCTCTGTAAAAAGATTCAGGGGTTGTAACTAAATTAAAAGGACTATTTAGTCGACAGATTTGCACAAATTGTAACAATTTATGTACTGTAGTCTCAAAGAAAGTGTATTAATGATAACTTAAAGGTTAGTATTATGTCTCAGCACAATGCTGGACAAAGATTCTTTAGTACTTGCAGTGTTTTCATCAAGTAATGCTGTATTTTGTAATGTTTCATTTTAAAGTGATTTTTATCTACAACCATAAGAACAAAATGGAGATCTGTAACACCACACATAATATCTAGTCTATTTCATATGCTGTTTACTAACAGATTAGTGTGCAACTACCGGGTTACTGCTCAGATATATGAATTTTCTGAATTAGCCTTTTATCCTTACACCAATGAGAATTTCTCCAGCTGTTCAGAATGTAGATATTGCTTGTGAGCTGTATTGTAATACTTGGAACATTTCTTAATAACCAAGAAAACCAACACGGACCAAGAAGTGGATAATTACCTGTCAGCTTTGATCCTTGCCAGCAGAGGTTCAAGCCAGCCTACTGTACATTCACAATGAGCATCTAAGAAGGTGATGACCTGCCCTTTAGAAGCAGCAGCCCCCTTTAATCTGGCTCTAATCAATCCAGATCGCTGTTCCATTCGAATCACATGAACAGGTACTTTTAATTTTTTCACATAATTCTCCAGTGGTCTTTTCAAGAAGTCTGCAAAGAATGATCAAAACCATAGAAACTGTCAGTCACACAGTTCAGCTTTTTTCTTTTTACCCTTTTTTTTTTTTAAATAAGAGACTTGAATTAACAGAAGTTTCCTCATTTCTTCTCTGTCCTTTTCCTATTTTCTTACTTTCTCAGCTAGTTTCTTCTGATGCTTATTCTACACTTCACAATATGCCCCTCCACATCTCCATGTGTTTCACTTGCTAGAGCTGGAAGTTCTTCCTCTTCACTTCTTCATTATAGAAAACACAAACATGAAGAGAGTGTATAATGTTTACACAGAAATCAGATGGAATAGGCAAGTTTTTATTACAGAGTAGACGTGACCCTTACTTTAAAAGACATATTAAGTGCTCTTGGACATAATTCTTCTCTACCACAAAATTGCAGAAAATGATCCAACTAGCTGAACATAACAAATTACCTCCCTCCGGAATGTAACATACAGGTAATTTCTTCACAAGCAGTTTAAAAACATGATAAAATTGATTTTTTAGTTGTGCTTTCTCTAGATTTTTCTAGCTAATAATTTTTCTATTAAATTATCACTGTTAACACCTCAAAACATAAATAAGGACAAAATCAGCTACACATAAATAACTGTAACACCGACAAACGTCACCTTCGCTGAAGAACAAATTATGCAAAATAGAACACCCATAACCGACTACCATATGCCTAGAGACTCAAAATTACTCGCATTACAAAGAAGCATTAGACTATGATGGATGATGCCAAAGGAAGAACGAAGAATTGAGGGAGAACGCAGTTGACAGTCCCAGAAACAAAATTCTGCAATAACTTGCAGATTTCAAGTCTGTAAAAGGCCAAATAGTCTTGTAACACATCTACAGAATATATTAGATTATACACTCAAAGCACATGGGAGTTGTACTACAACAGTGCAAAGCCTGTAGCAGGATTTAGCGTAAGACAGTAAGAACTCATACAAGAATAAACTGGGCAAGGGGAGAAGGGCGGGGGGGAGGGGGAAAGAAGCAGCACCACATGAACTCTTAATGGCTGTTTTGTAAATCTCAAGAGGCAGACCTGACCTGAGGGTGATTACCATTCCTTAGCACTGCTCCAGATGAATGAGTTCTAATTGCCTCCTCATTTCTTCTTCTCTGCGTTTTTGGACTGTCACTAAACCCCACAGAAATAAGTTCTGACACATCTTGAAAGCTGAACTGTGTTAAAAGAGCCTAAGCGGTTGATAGATCTTAAATATTTGCCTCCAGAGAAACTCAAAGCAAGTAAATTCTTATTTTGCATATTAACAGAGACTCAAATGAATAAATGTTTATTAGTACAAACCAAGTGTACATGTCCGAACATTTTGTAGGCCTTTTGAGGTTCAGCACAGAGATTATTTGGCTGACTGAATCTGTAGTAAATATAATCACATCTATTTACAGGGTAGCTTTCCAAAGCCACTAATTTAAAGGAACTAGTATTATGGTAATTTTTACAGTTTTAATGTATATGGCTTCCATGATATATGTAAATTGAATAAAACAGTGAAGCATCCCTCTCTGTGGTAACCATCTCATAAGCAAGTCACACAAATCAGCATGTTTCTCTACACATTCCAGGTGTAGTACTGACAAGCTTTTAAAGTAGTTTGAACCACTTAAAGCTGAATGAATATGGGCTGGGACATTGGTTCTTGAATGCACAGTTAATGGTAAAATTCTGCTGGGAGGAAGAGAGAAGGAAAGATTTCAATAATAGAACTGCAGCCAGTCAAGAACCAGCATAAAGCAAAAAGTCACTTTTTTTTCAGCAAAATACGCAAAAAGGTAAAGCCTGATATCTCATCCCTACAAAAGCATGGAAAATAATACAGGCATCAAGATTTCTGGTGTTGCTCTGCTACCAGCAGTTAGGATGAAATGCTCAAATCTAAGCAGCATATTTTTCCTCCAGAGCACTGTCTCTTAGAGCAACACACATCCCTCACAAACTGCTCCCTTAGTTCAAGTAGCAACAGCCTAGACTGGACTAGTCATACAACCAGGAACTAGTAATAGTTTCTTCTAAGGTGAGACTTGTCTTTTCTTTAAAAGAGACCATGGAATATGTTTTGGCCTATCAGTAATGCCAGAATCAAGCTGCAGAGATGATTTTCTATACAAACCTATTGGTCATGTGTATATTAAATCCTGTATTAAAAACGTAAATGAAAAGTTTTATGCATTACAGAGTCAGTTGTTTATGAGTGACCTAGGATGATAGCTGAGTAAATTTTTAGCATTGCCTCATACACTTCAGAGTAAGCTTTGATAGTATTTAACAAAAAAACCACCACAAACACAAAAACTCAACTCCCCCACCAAACAAACAAAAAACCAACACCAAACTCCCCCCACAAATGTTTCAACTTGGAAGCAATAATAATTCATGTATTTCCAGAGGCAGAACTTTTATTTCATTTAGCTCTTCCTCCTGGATATTCCTTTCAAACTTTTTCTGTATCAAAACAGTGCATAATTTTACCTAGGACTATCGACAGTTTAAAGAGCATCCTCTGTGGCAGCAGCGAACTAAGAAAGCCAAAAAAGCAAATGTATTCAGTCCAAGTCAAGTAAGTGCTTAAGCTGAAAAATATTTTGCCAATTCTGAGTCACATTTATATGAATATAAATGAAAAATTAAGTTTCAAACCATGCTTTTTTATGAAACTACAATAAAACACAGATTTATCACATAAGCATACAAACACAGTTTTAGGAAGTATGAATATTTTATAAGACATTACGGGCAGGAATTTAGTTTTGGTTACACTGCCTTGATCTGTACCTGTGTAACTAACTTCTGTGAGTGTATTCTGCCCTAATGTAATCTGCCTACCATGCTTGGCCATTCAATGCTGACCTAGTTTTAAGTACTGACTAAACCTGATTTCTCCTGTTAACTTTTTTTTTTTTTAAATAGTTACTAAAGATCAATACTTAAAAACATACAATTCTGATCAGTAACTAGAGAACAAGGTTACAGATGGCTCTTGTTTCCCCAAAGTTTTTCTTTTCAGTGTAAATAATTGGGTGCTATTATGCAAATTCATTCTTCTAAGAGCATGACACTAGCAGGTACAAAGTATGCTTCAGGCAAACTGAATGCTTACTTTATTCCAATTAATTTGCCTCTGATGCTAGAATTCAAAATACACTATCCAGACTTAACATTTTCTTTTTCTGGAAAAGTCTGCTGGTTTCGTTCAACACAAACAGACTGCTTAAGTAGCATATGCTAAACCCTTCAAATTTTGAGGCATCGTACCCTTACGTTCTGTTTAAAGCAAAAGCATGCTTGCTGGAACCATAAGTTCTTGGAAAACAAAGCAAAACAAATCCTTTCAGTAACTGTTGAAAATAACTACCAATAAAAGAAGCCGAAGTGATCTGCAATGAAGATCACAGATTTCAAAACTCTATTTGAACAGGTTCAATGACAACATGGAAAAAAGTCTGAAATGTTATATCTTTCAGCCTGGAATTAAGTTCCCTTGCTTTTATAATTAGCCCAAACCCAGAAAAGTTATCTAGAGAAAGCCACAGGCCTTTTTAACTCGACTATAATTCTATGGTTCATAATGACAATGTAGCTACTGCTATGTTACAATTGATATTTTCCAAAACAGAAATTAAGAGGCAAAGACATAAATAATACCATGTCTACATTATTTTAATATTAGTTTGCTCTATTTATAGGTCATATTGAAAGCTGACCTGTCACAATTAACCATTAGTACTGATTTGAACTAGTTCCAATGACTGTTTTGACAAATGAAACAGAGCATACTTGCAAAAACCTTCGCTTTCCTAGCAAAAGTCTGTACACAAAATGCACTATCTCTTTTTTATTAAGGGAGCATATACCTGCGCAATAACCTAGTGTATGCATTCAGAATCCAAATACCAGCATCTGTTAAAAAGAGGATTGTTCCCTGGGAACAACTCCAAGAGAGGTTTCACACACATTAGAACCAAAGAAATGTGAATTTTTTACATAAAGGTTGAAAAAGGACAAGAAATTGAGGGGTGTCATTCAAAATTCCCCTCAAGTAAAAACAATGAAAATTTGATCTTGTGCCTTTCTAAAAGCAAAAGTTAATCACACCTCTCTCATCTAATCTGGAACACATTTATGTAGTAGCCTTTTGCACAGGCATTCCTCCTCTGCTGCCAGAGTGTAATTGTATTTAAGGCCTCTGTCCCTTCTTCCAAATTGCACTGAAATTGGCTGAAGCAGTTAAAATTAATGTCAGGTAAGAAAGAAAAAGCAAGCGAGGGTGTCTGAGAGAGGAAAGGAACACAGACCAATAGGAGTGCAAACACAACCCAAATGCATGAGCTACACTTCCTTAGGAAAACAGGTTGGTCAGAACACCATTAGTTGATATGATCTTTCTTTAGTCCACTCAGTCCACTTAGTCCCCAGCCAGCTATACTCTACACCTACGTATTTTGTAATAGGTAAGTTAATATGCAATGGATCATATACACAAGCAACCTGAAGAAACTCATACTAACATGTTAGACATGAAGTGCAAAAATCCACTCCTAAAGTTGTTCAACTACGAATATTGTAATGCTTACTAACTACAGTAAAACCTCCTGTTAACCACTGCAATCCATGTATCATAATGCTATTTAGACCATACAGTCTGAAATCCAGTGTGTCTCTTCATACATAGATCTTGTTTGGAAAGATCTTGTTTCGACAACAGTCAGCCATCTTACTCTGAAGTTGGAATTACCATAAGCAGCAGAATACAGATTTTGTATCACTGCAATCAAAAGCATCAGGCAGACATGTCATCATGCTGGGTGCAAAACCC
>NW_009938853.1:22487-60642 GCF_000696875.1 Nestor notabilis | reverse complement strand
TAGGGAATTTCTGGAGAATACAGGTAACAGCCTACAGTGGTGGCTGCCAAGACTTTTTTCTAGTTGCCTACTAGCCCTAGTGGAAAACTTTCAATGTAGAAATACAGAAAAGAAGAGAGCGATTCAATATAAAAAGATATAAATGTTTTAGATGACGAAGACATAATACCCTCTCATCGCCATTTAAAACACAAGAAAAAAAAAATCCCTCAATTTATATTTTATAACCCATACCATGGACAAAGATTAAGCCAGGAACAAATCAAATATCAACTATTAACCAAAATGAAATATCATGTTTTGTCTAGAATATTATTTTTATTTCTACTATATTGTAATTTACAAAAATATGAAAAAAGCAAAATCTGAATAAAGTTATTTAAAAAAAAATCAGCTTCAAGTTTCGCCTGTTAATTTCATTATACATGAAAAGTTTCATTCTGCAGCATGGAGTTTTCATTCGGAGTGGAAGCTCTTACAGCACAGAAACTGAACTTCCACTTCCCATGAACTGAGTAATCAAAATGAATCCCTCTGAAGACCAAACTTAATGGTGGTAGTGATAGTAAATTTGGATGCGTGTGAGGAACAGAGTCACCTTTGCTATTATTCACCAGATGACTGAAGTATCAAATACCCTCAAGCTTCAGGAATGTGTTAAAATTCTAAACGCAAAGTATAAAACTTGTAATAGGGTAAAGCCTCTAGCAAACACAAACTCTACACTGCCAACAGAAAAGTAAGCAGACAAACTAGTTTTCAGTGGAGAATGACCCGTCTGTATTTCACAATGGGCACTGCTCACTGTACCTTCCCCTGCCCCAGCTACTGTATTTTGCTGAGAAGAGTTAAGCCCGTAGAAAGTCAGTCTCAATTTCTGAAGTAAAAAGAGCAGCAAGCTAAGGCATCCGCGTTATCATTACCTCTTTCACTGGCATCATCGACGAGGACGATCTCTTCCAGCATGTGTCGTGGTGACCGGTTTATCACACTATGAACAGTTCGTAGAAGTGTGCTCCAAGCCTCATTGTGAAAAACAATGACGACGCTTGTTGTGGGAAGGTTGTCTGCATACACCTTCGTTTTACACCTACGAACAAGAATAAGGCATATATTTGTAAAGCTCAAGCCTTCAGCCAGAACTGCAATGTTGAGGTTTACTTCTGAGTATCAAGACTAACATTCATGATACATCAGCTGTATGCAAAATATGACAAAGGAGCAAATGGTGCACAGATTTGTATTTTTACCTAAAACACACCCTTATGTACACTTATGTATACATCTGTGTATTCCATCATACCACTAAGAAAGGAGAACCTCAATTTAATAACCAGTACTACAAGGGACATCCATACTGCTAAAACACAGAGATAACATTATTTGTCTCCACTACCCCTGTTTTGTGAAGCGTAGCATGTCCAGATAGACTAGTCCAAGCCCCTAATTTAGATTTGCATTCCATTAGAGGGGAAGGGGGAAATCCTAGTACTGTAATGGGTACAGAGGGAGAGAGAGAGACACAAGAAATGGCAAACAAACTAGGAAGTAAATTCAATAAGTAGTCTATAATAAGCAAAACCAAACAATAAGAGAAGTAAAGAATCCTGGACACAGCTGATGTTTGGAAAAAGCCAAGACCTGTAATACTACTCAGTTAAGTGTGTATCATAATTTAATGTGTTTGTATTACACAAAAAGGGTTTTTTTCCTACTCATGGTGTACATGTTGGAAGTACTATATAAAGGCTCATCAAGTTAAAAGAGAATTACATTCACATTCCAAAGAGGTTTAGCTCTCCTAACAGCAGATGTATGATATATGCTCCAAGGAACCCCACATGCAGCCAACATTTTACACTCCACAATACTATTTTAAAACAAGTGATATTTTCAGTATCTCCTAAAAAAAACCCAACCCAAAACAAAAACCTCAATATGCTGTACATAAAGCACTCTTAACAATTCTGAAAATACAATTCTGCTCAAAAAAATCACCCTGAAAATTGAAGTGTTCTCTGCACACATCTGTTTCTCCTGCACATTTGAAATCACAGAGACTTACATGAGATTCAAGGGTACTAAATCCTTTAAGAATCAAAGGTAGAGAGATACATGCAGATTGCAAACACAAGGAACAGACTGAAGAGGAAAAAGAAAAACATTCGATGGAGCTTCATCAAAAAAAGTCCTTTTATTAGATCCCAAATTATTGAGTTGATTCACTGTAGTATAACCTGATCCAAATGCTATTAAAATACATTAACAAGTATTTGTGACTATCACCTTAACAGCAGTGCTGCCTGTATCCTCTACCCTAAACATATAAAACCAATACTGAAGGAACAAGCCTGCTAATACAGGATTATGGTGTCAGCATCTGATCCCATCCCAACCAGGAACGTCAGCCAAAACTGGGCTCCCAATACGAATATTTTATTTGCTGGATAACTTAGTTAGCCAGAGTTCTTTGAAGTGAGAGCAGCTCTCATAGCAGTCATTTCAGCTCTGAGTTGGAACCTAAAACTCTGTGTGCACAGAGATCCCAGAAAAGATCAGTAAATCCAGGTAAAACTGAAGAAATATCTGGGAGAGCTTCTGTGGCATCATTTTTCGTTTCTGGGAATCAAAGCAGTAGGATCAGGCACTACCTGTCTTCAGTATTATACTTAATTATTATACAGTTATGGCCAAATATAATTACTTGCCACACTGAAGTGAACATCATGAAATCTTTAGGGAATATCATAAAATCTTTACTGAAAGCAGCCATATATCATTTTGTTTTCCAATTTAATTCACATGTAAAAGAAATTGCAAAGCATGCCAACTGATGAAGTTATTTCTGTGGTATCGCTTGAAAAAGAAAATAGCCTTTTAAAAAGATGCTATGAATTTCAGATGAAATATTAAATCATAAGCCAAATAATCCTTCCCCCATATTTGTCACTTGTTCAGCCTATTTTGCTACTTTAAAACCAGATTCTTAATGTTTTATTCCTTTCTCTGCACTGCTCCCTAGACTAGAAAGTAAGTGTCTGATCATAGACCTTCAGCTATAGTAGTAATACAGATCCACCAATTGCTCCTCTACTTTTTGGCAGAATATTTGTAAAAAAATAGAGAGAAGCCTGCAGCAGTTCTCTGAAAAGCAATAACAATGTGTCATTCGCCAAGAATATCTTGCTGAGGCGGCCACAGGATCTACTATTGTAATATAAAATCTCTCATCTCCAGCCTTGCCTTTTTTTTTTTTTTCTCCATGGTCTTACAGAAGATTTTATTTGACTAAGCCCAAATCAATGAACTGGTATAATAAAAGCCAGCCAAGTGATCAGGGACTACCATGTTTCTAAACCATTACACTATCCTAAGTATAAATATACCAAAACATTTAAGACCCATCTTTGAAGGGGAACTTTTCAATACTGAGAGGCAGGCTTACAGGAATCTTTTGGGACACCAAAAAGGCATTCCCACTGCCCTGTCCTGCAAAAGGTGAACATCCTCCTTTCCATAAGAAGACCTGCCTGTCTTCACTCCCAGAAATCAGCCCTTTCGGGGGTAACAATTCAAGAGCAACCCTAGACTGGCTTGTTTGCCAATATGTAAAAGGCTGCCATGCATAACACAAGCGTATTCCATAATAAAACTGGCTTGAAAAATTTGATTGCTGTTTTTAAGAAAGGGTTTGGTGTGAAGTTATTCTGGAAAGATCCATTGATGCAGGCAGAATAAAGGAAAGAATAGTATGATACCTGGTTGTTCATATTCTTTTCACCTGCCTTTCTATAAATGCATTTTAGCTATACACTCCATTTTTAATTTTGAAGACACTGACATACCCTCCTTCCCCCCAAGAACATATTGCTGCAGAATATCAGACAAACAAAAAAGAACAGTTGATGCCTGTAATTAGAGTATTAACCTTCTATGTAAACCTTACGTTTTATTCTTACTAATACATAAAGTAAGAATCCTTTTTGTCTTTCGTTTGAAAGCACACTACCCCAGAAAGGGATTACCACAGAATTTAAAATAAAGCATTAGTTTTAACTGTTATGCAACATTAGTAGCAGAATATAACCGTGAGTGGTATGACACATAGTGTATGAATTAAGGACAATTTGAATTTTAATTAACAACTAATATATTATGTTTCCTTTGTTGGATCCTGCCTCAAACAGTTTTAAAATTGAGTGCATAATATCAGGAAGGCATACCATCTCCAGGAATTTAATGAAGACTCCAAACAGGAGCTGAGAATGTCTACTTCATGTGGAATGCATCATCCTTTTCTTAATCTACAGCATTCAACATGCAAACTCTTGGCTAATGTGACTCCATATATTATTTAAATTGTGGAAACTCCCCAGAAATGTCAGACGTTTTAAATGCAAGCAGAGACTTACTGCCCTATTACCTACAGGCACAGGAAACTCATATGCCAGATTGTTAAAAATATGATCAAGACAAAAAGCCTAATTAGTCTACATTTCTTCGTGTACACATCCCAATGCTCAAAACAGTACTGTTATTTATTTCATAGCAAGTCTCCATCTCATGCACTGAAATCCCCACCTTCACCTGCATTAGCCTTGTATTCTTCCCTAATTTTTGATTTCTTGCTTTTATGTAATTAGGAAATGAAGTTATCCAAATCTTTAATCAAAATCAGATTTCAGAAAAAGAAGCTTAGAAGCTAGACTTTTAGAAGTTCTTTACTAAGGAGTCACAGAGCTGTAAGACGTAACTCTGCTCTGAC
This sequence comes from Nestor notabilis, assembly GCF_000696875.1. Lineage (NCBI taxonomy): Eukaryota > Metazoa > Chordata > Aves > Psittaciformes > Psittacidae > Nestor > Nestor notabilis. The sequence continues at coordinate 55,877 of NW_009938853.1, read as the reverse complement.
CTCTCTAAAACACTCGTACACATTCTTCACAGAATTTCACCTTTTTGCAGTTGTGCATCATGTATTAAGAATACTTTAGGCTCAGTTCTTTAGAACTACATAGTTACGCTCAGGTCCATATCTCCCCAAGAGCACAAGGCAGTGTAAGATGTCCAAATCTTTCATAAATTAAATTCAAGTTTAATGGACTAAAAGCAAAGGAAGGAGAACAGATCCTAGCACATATAACACTGCTAAAGAACTGTGACAGCAGAATAAGCATAAGTTGTCCTTAACACTCTGTAGCTTGATTTCAAGGTTTTAAATCCACAAAAGTTTTTAAAATGGAAGTCCAAAATCAGCTATGAGTTATGTTATACTTCTCTGTTATCGTGATTTTTTAATGAAGGTGTTAATTGAATCTTAAATAGAAGCTCTGCACGTTTAGGTAGGGAAATGTTCAGGAAAAAAAAAATAAATCTCAACAGAGAACTGTATCCAGTGGATTACACACAGCCACTTGGAAAGTACCTGATGCTACTTCAAATGCACCTGAAAAGCCTCCGAATAAACTGCTTTCCTACTTTCCCTTTCAGCCCAGGGTACAAATAGTCCACAGGAGACACTATGAAAATAACCAGAAGAGACAACAAGTAACGCAATTCTGTCCAAATAAAATTAAGCCATTAATCTCAGAGTTTAATTGCTGCTTCAGCACAATCTTGCATGGAAAGAAAGACAACTCTTCATTTTGCACTTCCTGCACCACCACAACCATATAATTTCAACCCCTCTCCACATCTGGCAGGACTAGAAGCCTTTCTCTCCTCTGATGCCAGTGACGGAATGAGAAAAATATACTTCACCGCTACAGGGACAGAAGTAATTTACCAGGTGATCACACGAGATCCTTTATTTGAATTCCTCAGAAGGTGAAATTCTTCTGATACCTATCTGCTCTGCTCAGTGCCTGACTGGAAGATCGACAAGGCTTATCCACTCTAGCCATCGGCACCCCAGACACACAGACGCCAGGAACTCGGGACACCACCCTTCACTATCCTAATGTCACCTCTTTCAGTTTACTGTTGGAACCTTCACAAGCACTTCAAATTCACCTTAAAAAAAATGCAACTGTGCAGCTGTCTGAATACAGAATCGTATTTGGCGTGCTATCAATACGATGAAATTGCATTCATGGATCAATTTACTTAGAAATTATTCCTAAAACCAAAGTTTGAATGCTACATGTGTAATAGTCTCAAATCTCAAAGGACAAAATATTTACAATGTTAGCAGCGATCCATCTGCACATCCTTCAAATTCACACTAAATAAATTCTGAAAGTAATGTAATAAAATGGGATTTAATATCCCAACAGCTATTAAATAGTTTTGTTTCATATGCTAAAGAACCACACCCCCCAGAAAAACCTAAACAGGGTAAAGGTCTTGTAGGAAATTAATTATACACCGCCATAATGTTTATGCAGTGTGACACAGTGAGGAAAACCTCATTCGCTGGGGCAAAGCATGGGGCGAGGAAAAAAAAAAAAAAAACAAAAACCAGAGGTAATTTTTAGAAAGATTATGTTATAATTATATTCTGCACTAGAAATAAGCACTAAATTTCTAAATCCTGCAGGGCAGATCTCTACCTCTTCTGATGCTGCCAACAGGTTATTCTCCACAGAGGAACAAGAAGAACAAGTTAATATTGGAACATTCTTTTTTTTGTTTTTAAACACAGTTTTCAAAACAAAGCCACTTATGCTTACCTTAATCACAAAAAATAATAGACTCAGGCACTGCATGAGCCATCATTTGCTATACCTGATACCAACTTTATTCCCAGAGTCCACCAGCCTTTCATAGGAACAAGGCATGACCAGTAATTTAGAGGGACTCAAAAACATTAACAGCAGTAAACCACGTATGCAATCCTTGTTTACTAGCCCAGTGCACACAGCCCTGAGCACAGTGATAAAGGACAGAGATGGAACACAAGCAAAAGTGTCTCCCGTGCGCTAAGCAGCTCAGTTGGGAAATCCCAGTGGAGCTCAGACCCGAGTTCATATGTGCAGTATGATAATGCAGTGCTGATGTATTTTTGAAAGCTGTACTAGCAACAGATAGGGGCAGGGAGGGAAGCATATTTAGTCATTTTACAAATTTAGTACAATCTTTTATCTTGTGTACTACAAACAACAGTTATAAATAAAGGCTGAGGTCATAAATAAACTGCATCCCAGAACGTAAATTTGACAAAGGAATAATCCATGTCTAGCTGAAAATCAGGTTAGAGTTGAAACTTTCATGAAATACTATGCAGTACAGCCCCTGTCATAAATCTGTTTAATATCACTGATGCAGTACAAACAGCATACTCTTGAGTATTCAAATATATTGGAGTCTCCGGGAAGTAAGCATCAGTATCCTTAGATCTTGAAAATACACATTTATTTTCTACGGAGGTTACCAAAGTTAATGCCAGATCAATAGAGAGGAAAATCAGAAAATCTGAACTCCTCTCAGGCTTTAATTACCGATATCTGATGAACATCGCCGCAGCACCATAAAATGTCAGTAATCCATTGTTTACCTGTCCACTTACCGTAAGTTACAGCCTGCAATAAAGTTAATGTAACAAAGCTGGGGCACAGCTATGTCCAACGCAAAAACTCCTCGCTACTTAAGTCATGGATGAAAACAGTTCAGAAATAAGACTTCTTAAGCTGTGGAGACTGACCTACATTTCCATCAGAGGATAACGCCCTGTAGCAGGGGTGGCAGAGAAAGTGTCAAAACACTACAGCAAGAACACCAGCACTCAAGTCAAGTGGTGTGTTTCTGGTAAATGCTGACTTAAATTTTTCCTGTTTATAAGCAGCAGTCTCATGATATCATTATGAACAAGAGAGTCAATAAATCTGCTCCCAACATAAAATTTCAGAATACCCCAAGCTCCTAAATTGAAGACAATCAAGCTGGATAAAGATCTCATTTTCACACAGAAGCAATACAGCTAGAAGAGCTAAAAGCAATACTTCTGAGAAAGATGGAATCGCTGACTGTCATAACATGCCAAACCACTTCTCACTACACAGACTTTGCATTGCAACCACAGTTCTAACTTGTGGCCGCACAAAGAGAAAGCACTGCAGATAAGGTTACAACAAAACTTCATGCTACCCCTGAAGCTGCTTCTTCCAACCAAATCAGAACAATCTGGCTTACAAAGAGTCTTCATTCCTATAATAAATATAACAACTCCGATTAATCTCTCTGAACAGGTGACTTGAATGCAGGCAAATCCCTTATTCTTACTTTAGCATTTCCATCCAGCCTGCTTAATGTCTGCCTTGAATAGTATTACGTAATTTACCTGACATCAAGAGTATGAAATTTTCCTTTCTTCTGATCTCAAACATTTGGATATAAGAAAGGTCGCATTATCTCATGAGTCAAGTAGAAATCTTCTTTAGACCCTGGAAACAAAATCCAAAATGGTCCTTAAAACCATTGTGGTTACAGAATTCAAGCAGATTTTCACAAAAATAATTAGCTGCAATTACTATTTTCCTTATCCTGAAAGTGATCACAGGAAAGCATCTCTTGACAGAAGCAAACACAATTCTGTCTCCAAAGACTGAAATTGAACCCTAAGTTCCCTAGCCAAATTATTTTCCATACTTGACCTATCAATCTGAATAAAGTTCAGGATATTGCTGCTCATGCAAATTAGAAGACACTCGTAACTAAGGATGAGATTGCCAAGTGTTTGCATATATATGCACATACATGTATATATGTATGCATATACAGGGGTGTGTGTGTGTGTGTGTGTATATATATATCTCAAAGGAAGCAAGCTGAATTTTTATAGTGACTTCCCCCCTCCCTTCTAAGTTTTCCAGGAAAAAGATTTATAGGTAATTTCTTCCAGCTATCGCAAGTCAACATGAACAAGAACATTGCCAAATGTTGATTCTACAGTGGGCCAGTTACAAGCTATAAGCATCACAAAAACCAGATGAAAAAATACCCCTGGTTGAAAGAATTGTAGTCTTTAATACCTCACATCCTTTCAGATTTCCAGCATGACATTGCTGAAACTTACAATACTGGTCATCAGATCAGTAGATTTCCTTTAGAGATGCCAGGTTAATGAACAGCCAGGATTTCTTGCTTGTAACAAAACACTGAATAAACTTCTGAAGTCTTCCACCACCTATGCTGGCAACTTCACTCTTTTTTATCATCTCTTACATAAGTATGACCTGACCTAAATGAATACCAAACGTTCACAAAGCATATCACAATTTATGGAGCTATTTAAATTCCCACAGCCTTATGGGGAATTTAATACACACTTTCTGTAACAGTGTACACACAGAACTTTTAATACACGCTTTTCTGTAAGAAAGTGTCACGTTGTCCCTCCCCTCCACATTCCATCTGATTTGGTGGAACTGTGGGCTGCTGCCAAACACAATAATCCCAATTTTCACTATTACAGTTTTGTCCCATCCCCTTTTCTGCACCACATCTGGTAATCATACAGCTGCTGGGTATGTTACTTCAGTTTGCTGATTTGACAAAATATGCTTCTTTCCCCTTTTTGGTGTGCAATCCTCCACCCAGTCAGTGAACATCGAGCCCACACAATCGTGAGATCAGTATCAACAGAAGCGGTGAGAAGACTTCTTTTAGCCGAAGTCCACATTTACACCAGATTATATATATATATATAAAACAGAGTATGCAAGAATGCCCTCTTTGCTATTGTCCTGAATTAAAATCATTAAAAGCAAAGAAAGCACACCTTCACTAGCCTGACACAGAAGCAAATACGTCATGTCCTGCCATTTAAGACCCCGGAGTCACACATTTGAGTTCCAAGAGCATGCTCTTGTATGCGTGCCTTTACTGGTTTACTATGAATAGGTTTACTCAAACTGTTTTCCTCACACAGGGATTATGTAAATTTTATGAATGCATCATACTATGATTCCACTGTAGTATCTTAAAGTATACAGCACATCAATTTGTTCTGAGAAGAATACCAACTCCAGTGTATTCTTACACGTATATTTCAGGGTTAAAATCAACAATACATTTTTAAAGCACACGTATGAGAGCCACAGTGCAGTCCCATAAAAAGCATTATATTGTGTCATATAATTATAGTGCCCAAATCTAAATACGGTTCTTTGAAAGCAAAGAGATGACAGAATTAGTCATATGAAGAACTTTCTCAGAAAGGACACCAGCAAAACTGCAATAAATTCCACAACATTCATGTAAGTTAGACTTAGAAGAATGGCTTTTCACCCCAGAAAAATAATTGGGTACTTCCTCCTGATTGTGAAAGCAAGTTTGGCAACAGGAACTGAGCACGGTAGTCTGAGTCAGCAAAAACGCCTTCATCAGTAACTTAAACTGAGCTCATTAGTGTACTAGTGAAATATTAAGGTCTCAGAGATCTGCATCTTATTTTTCTATTAAGTAGCTGAAGTAACAGTTTGTATGAATTTAGACCCAGTTCACTCAAATATGCAGGGCCATCTGGCTAAAAGCTTTGATTATACCCTCACTACCTATACATCTCAATTCTGGCAAAATGATACCAACTGAGGAACAAAATTGAAAGGAAGATTTTTATGTTCTAGGTTTTTAAGTCCTAGAGAACCTGCAGCCTTGGAAAACAGGTTACTAAGGTATCCCAAAGCTATCCACACTGCTCCTTGCTGCAGGTGTGTATGGGGAATCCAACCCCTTTCCAAGAAATCTCAATCTGCAAAATATGACACTCTCCCAGCACTGCAGTATGAGCTCCAGTGAGGACCGAAGCTGACATGAACTACATTGTTCTGTCCCAGCTATGACTCTTGTTTCCAGCCTTGACCACTTGAGCCTGGAAGAGAAGAGCATTTTAAGATGCTCTTTTCTAATGTAAAAAAGTCAGAATTGGGTTTAAACTCTCACACCAGGAACCCAAATGTCTCCTTAAATGTTTTATATATTCCACAAATAATTAAATAATGAATACAGCCTGGAAAGCTCAGCTTTATAACACAGTACTCATTCTTCATTTTGCAAAGCAGCTTCCAAGTCATCTCAAACAGCATGAGAGCAAAACCAAGTCCTATGACACATGCAAATTCCATGCATTTAACAAACCACTTTCCAGCCCAAATACTGGCCTAAGACACACAGGCACAGCTGAACACCTATTTTAGTCATTGACACCTATTTTATTCATTGCCTCCCTCATCTCCAGCAAAAATCAAGGCAACACTCTAGTGCTCCCAATCACCCATCTTTTACTCTTTGCTGTCATGTCAAGCCCACAGCTGCATATTTTCCTGGCAACTGTGATTTTAACTCCCACTCTGATGACTGATTCACAAACCAGAATAAGACATGCTTACAAGAATTATTCTACTAACAACTTTAAAACCAACCTGTTATCCACAGCTGCTTGCTCCTGTGCAAAGGCATCCCTCCAGAGGTTGTGGCCCTGTCAGTTATTAGTTATACTAATATGCCCCAGTCCAGATTCGCAGAAGTATCTAAGCTAATAAATTACTTCTCCTGTACCCTTTTCTGTTATGTAAATCATTCAATTGAGATAAAGAGCGAATAAGTAGAACAATATTCCTGCTTACAGACACTAAATGACTAGCGATGCAGGCATATGTCAATGATTTTAAAGCCATCTATGTGCCTCAGTAATTTTGTGCCAAATAATAAGAATAAATATAAACCTGTTAATACCACTGGGGCATGGCTCAGCAGAATTCAGATTTCAGCTTCTTTAGAAGTCTTGTACTGAGAAGTTCCCTGAGCTGGAAAAGTGCCTAGAAGTTATTAAAACAGTTCACATTTTTGTTCTTCTAGTAAGGAAATAAAATCTCTTGGCCAAAACATAAACATGATGCCTGGAGTGGGTCATCTATAGAGACTAAGCTATGTGCGCTCGAGGACCAAGCAGGTGCTTGCCTTGGCACAGGTGATGGGGGGGTTGACAGAACTAGAAATTAATGCAAAGGATAATGCAGACTACTTCAAAATCTAATCTCCAGCTGACAGGTTATGCCATCCCCATTAAATAGATATGGCAAATTGGTCCTGGCACACCTAATTCTACCAGCTTTTCAACAACTAACCATTAGACAAAGCTTTTACAGACTTCTGTATTTCAGAAGAACTGACATGCCAGAGAATTATAGGACTTGAAATCTTCCCCCCCACCCCACATTAAAGGAAGCAACCCACAAAACCTGTGAAGAAAATAATTACATGGTTGAACAGCTAAGTGTGCCTTTGAACATATCCCTCTTTTTCAAAACCATGAGTGAAAGTGCTACTGGCAGCTGTGCTGTAAGCCCAGAAATGTGGTAAGGAATGATTAGAAACTACCCATTCTCCTTCTCCACAAACTCTTTCCATATTAGCCCAAATATTAGCATAGATAGAACACGTTATAACAGAAGCAGCTCCACTAACACAGCAGAAAGTGTTTCTGACCATATGAGTATTTTGGCTAATGAGATAAATACTTTCACAAGATATACATACAACACTAGAGCATATTTATAGTTTGCACAATTCTGAAAATGGCTACAGTGTTCGCGAAAAGTAAAAGTAGCATTAATCCACACATATAAGATACCCTTGCATTTTAAACACAGTACTGTTCTCAGATTTGCTGGGGAAATGTTAACACACTCCTCAGCTTCTTCATTAGTGTGAACTTATAGGGTACATACTGAAAAGATGGAAAAAGGAGGATCTTTTTGGAGACCATTTCTCTCTCAAAATCTACTAAAAATGTACACAGCAACTAAACGTTAAAAATCTTGACAGCTATTTAGAAAAACAGGAAATCCAACTCTGCCTTGTGATGTCACCTAAAATTCTATTCTAAGATTCCACTTTCATGCACATTGTATAGTGACAGTATTTGTGTCCATACAAATGGAAGAGAAAAAACCGCAACACTACTAAACTTATAATGCATCTCTTACTGTGAAACACAGTAACTGCAGAGCATAGCTAAGTGTGCAATACAAAAGATTACAGTTTTAAAACAGCATTGAGCTATAGTAATTTCGTTTGTCTGCAAAAGCTTGAGTGATGCTTAGGTAATAATTTGCAATAGTTCATAACAATTTCTCTTTCCACTTTTTTATTAATTTGACATCTAGACTTCACAAAGCTCATGATTAATTCAGCTTTTTAGATCCACAAATCTACTTTCTTATGTTTGTACTTACACTATAAAAATGGTGAATATGTACATACAAGTTTTCCAATATGAATACTGATGAGCAGGTGATGCTATTTAGTTTCTTCCATACTTCAGGTCATAAAAAAATAAATTACTCATGTTTACCTATCAAATAACCAACTGTTGTAGCTATTGTTTCTCCAAAGTTTTATTTCTTCCATTCAGCTCTTCCAGAAAAAACATACAGAAATGACCCCAATTAGCACCCTACTTTTAACAAAAAGTCTCCAATGAAATTAATAACTTTCTTCACAGCTAAAGCAAGTTGAGAATGCTAACTACAAAATCTGAACCAGTGGAAGTTACCACTTTACCATGAGGCAATTTCTTATCCTGTAGAGAGTGTGGTAAAGGGCGCAGACACTGCAGATGAATCTGCAAGAATGCCAAGAAATTCCATTGGCATGTTACAACCACAATCAGAACTATACCATGAGAGAGAAAAGGATATAAGCACCCCCTCCCCCCAGTTACATCTATTAGTTTAGAAAGAAAAACCTTTAAGTTCATGATTTGCATTCTTCCACTATACTGAGAAATAGGTAAGTAGTGACCATAAAACCTGATTAATCATACATCTGAAAATCAATTGAAAAGTTACATTAATTCAAACTTATGAGATCATATTTTGAAAAATGTATGGCTCAATTACTAAAAACATCAGCACTACCAGGAGCCTGCACACTACATAGAATCACATTCATTACAGTAAATGAAGGTACCTACAAAACCAGCTCTTTATCACTCATTAGAAACGAAAAGCAGTCAGAGCTTCACCTTACTCTGCTAATACTGTCTTCTGAGATAGGAGATGAAAACAGATTAATCCAGCAGCTAAGTCTTGTTTATACAGAAGCAACAGCAGAGCTATTAAAGAAGTGGAGTTTCCATAACATCCGAGTCTTGTAAGAGAATGCAGATAATTGATTGGGAAAATCTTGTTTCATGAGCTTTATTTAACTTGAGAGTCCCTTTCATAAACAAGAGGGACTGGGGATGGAGGGACTCATCAGCTACCCTGCCAGAGTAGCCCCAGGAGAGTAAAGCAATCTTAGTTTTATTTAAAACTAGGCTACAATTTTCTTTCTAATTACTTATGACTCAAATAGCTCTGAAAGGATCAATATTTCAGAGGCAAGATCAAAAACAAACCAGATGGGTATTAGAAAACATTATAATGCAATCTAAATGAGGCTTTGCACATTTCATCAAGTAAGAAATTTTTTAAGCATTTCTCTCATCATCAAATCTTTTCTATTTCATGTAATGCAGGATTTTACTCTGCCTCATTCAAGCAGTGCATGAATTTTTCAAGTAAGTAATTTCTTCCTGAAATGCCAAGTCTTAAGTTAACTTTGTTTTCCTTCAACCAAATTAATTTCTATTCCCTGAACAGGCTTCATACTTGTAACCATATTCAAAGTTAAGTAACACTGAAGAAAACTGGTTTCTGCTGTTCGATCTTATTTTCCAAGTAAGTACCATATATACAGGAAATCCTCCTGCTTCTTACTTCAACAGTAAGATCTTACAGAACTGAACTTTTGTTACGGATCACTCTTTGCACACTCTTCATTTAAGTAAGAGTACATTTTTAACACAAGATAAAGCACTTACCCTTCTAACCTGACATCAGGTAAAGATCTGTTGAGTGCAATCATTTCACTTGCCATTAAATTAAACTGGTTTATTTTAAACATCTCTTTCATTTTTTCTTGTTCCTCTTTCGGAATGACCACAGGTTTCCCCATCTCTCCAGGTCCTTCATGTGGTTTTTGTATGGGTTCTGGAACTAAGAATAAATAAAATGTTGGTGACCACTTTTATGCTTGCTTTTGTTTGTTTATAGTTTATTTTACACTGTAGGCATGTTCCTGTTTGAAACAGAGTTCTAAACCCATAAGTTTTTGGAAGTGAAAACAGATCTTCATGTTGGAGTTTAACAGAAGTAGTTAACTGCTACTGCTGGACACAGCAATTCATTTGAAAAGACAGTACGGGTTTATATCTACCCATCATCCTGTCCTAACTGACTTTACTGTTAAAGTTCTGGAACAACAGACATTTATATCCCAGATTGCTTTTGTACACAACAAGCTGTCTAGGAAAAGTTAAATTTTCCTTTACAGAGATTTTAATCTTATGCCAAGGCAAATAGATATGTAGAGAATGAAAATAAAATTAAAAGAAAGAAAAAAAAAAGGCCCAAGCCTTCCATACTTGCTGAAACACCAAGACTTAAAATATATACTTACTAATAACTGAAACATTTTGCTAGTTTGCATTTAGGGTTAATTGGTTACAAGCACAATGCGTTCCTTGAGAAACTTTCATTTTCATGTACCTGAAGCAACTTTTACATTTGCATTAATGCTGTAACATTTAGCAGAGAAAATCCTCCCAGCACAGAGATGCTTTCTATTTTACCAAACTCCCCTTGACTGCCAGCAGAACTATACAATTCTAGAAGTTGCCAGCCAGCCACTCATACACTGAAAACTGATAGAATACATATGGCCAAGCAGATCCTGAGCAGATTGACTTGGGCACTTGTTTTAATCATGGGCTACAGTGAGCAAGCAGTTCTGCTTTGCATCTTTGCCTCCTAAGAAAGTACAGCTGAACTCGCATCAAAACTTGCTAATTTGCAATTGCATAACCTTTTAACTAGAATATGTGCCTTTTGGGGAATAATTAACATAAAATTATGGTATACAATAAAGCAATTATTTGGGCTTAATTTTATATATTCACCTTGGGTTTATTACATGGGCTTATCATAACTATTTTTATTAAGTGTATAGCAATTACTATATAGGTTCAGTTGGACAGAAAATGAGTAAGTGATGAGTGTTCAATGCACTTAAAATGAATAAAGAAAAGCTATCAGAATATTGTTATGTTCACCATTCATTCTGAAGAGTGAATGTCTTACCTTACCATATTTGCTATTTAGAGGAAAAGATAATTTTGTGTTTCATTTACACTTCCAGTTGTTTGTTAACTTTGACTAAACCAAACAGCTAAAATAATTGAAAACTTATCTTTCATATTTGCAGATCTTGCTGTTACATGCTAGTTTAGCACATCAGTGAGCTGGATCCAGGTGTACAAATTCATCAGCAAATAGACATACTACTTGAATACACATTTTACCTAAATAAAGTACCCCCTTCTCCTGCAGAAAAATCCAGCAACAGCTAATTAGACTCACAGATGTTTTATGCAACTCAGTAAATACAAAGCCAGGCAAGCTTGGTGTGCAAGGAGAGATGACTTCCAAGAAAAATTAACCATCTTTTCTCAGGTTTCTGTGTTTATGGTAATCTGTTTTCCCACAAAAGCATGCAGTTTTCTCAGAAACACCAACCAAAAACATTCTCCCAAAATGACTAATACACATTGTCAAAAATTCAAACCACACTGCTCTTTTGTCAGTTAATTCTGAAAAAAATATTTCCTTTAGAGGACTGTAGACATGAACTGATGACATACTTCCAACAAGCAGAAATCAAATTCACAGCTACAAGTTTCAGAGCTAAATGAATGAGTTAATCATCACCTGATCCAACAGGAAATTTAGTAATGTTTTTCCAGACATTTCTGATTTGTACCAGTAAATCATTAGTTTCTAGGAGGGCTTGATTTCTTCCAGATCATTGTTAAAAATCAGTAACTCATTATGTCGATGGGCTACAAATTCCTTTTTACCAGGCAATATGCTTGATGAGAACCAGATACTTCAAAACCTAAGACCATCTAAGCCAGAAAAATGGATGGATTCTTCTTTGACATGTCCTCAGGGGCCACAACAATGGCAAACTGACCAAAACAAAATAATTTTTAGAGGAACCACCATAATTACAAGAAAGTTGGTTGGACAGGTGAAAATTCAGAGAGGTTTTGTCTCTGATGATGCTTACTAATGTTCAGTGATTTTCTTTCCAACTCGTAAGAACCTTAAAACTTACAGCAACAGCCTTCCATCAACAACAATTACTCTCTGAATTTGACTGATGAGCCATCAGGAATTACAGAAAGGGAATGCCACCTAGAAGATGTGCCAAGAATACCTGTAACCACTGGGGCAAGAGGTGCCCACTCTGGATAGCTCAGAATAGGTGAGAGACAACCTCAGAGCTGAGCACTGGAGAGAGCTATGCCCGACCTACTCCCACCTCTGGAGTGGTCATGGTGGGAAGAAGAATGAGCAGCAGTATCAGCCAGGACAAGGACAGGCTCCCGCCCAGCTCCCACAGATTGATGTTCTGGTCCCACTTCCCCAGGCTTCTCTGGCCATGGTGGAGGGGCATGAGCAAAGGCTTAAGCCTACAGCCAAATCATCCCACACAACTACAGTCACTAGATTCCAGTTGTCCCTCCTCTGGTATCACTTTAGTTCCCCAGTTCAGTACCACCCAGACCTCATGCCCCACTTTTCCTAAGAAATCTCCACCTCAGTTCTTACTCACAGCCTAGTAAGTACCTGTCCCTTTTCCACATCACCTTTTGTCCCCCATCTCCACTCTTGCATCATTTCAACTACCAACTCTTAATCTTTAAGACAGCTAACACAAAGACACTTATTCCACTCATCTTACAGTTCCCCATAACTATGTACATAGATTTTTCTGTAGATTCACGTTCTCATCCTTTTACTGTTTCTTATTTTGTAAAATACAACAGCAGTATACATACAACTCAATATTAGATACATAAGCTGAAGCTCATGATTTAAGATGCTAGTATCTTATGCCATCAATACCAAGGAGAGATTTTTCGCAAAGGCAATTTAGACCACAGCTTTAAGTCTCACTCTGGAATAGAAACTTCCTCCATTTTCTGTATTAAAAAACCTAGGGGAGAGCATCCTTCTAACTTCATTAAGAAGTCTGAACTGTCCAAAATTATCCTCAAAATCCTTTGCTCCTGTTGAAATATCTGAAGACTAATTTTTCCAATTAGGCAAGCACAGCCTGAAATAAACTTACACTCTTCAGAAAAACTTACTCGTATGTCAAATAGGTTCATTAAATGCTATGGAATTCTTCCATGAATTGCAAAAAGAAGCTATATGCCAGAGTGACATGGACAAGAGACTATTAAATTCAGAACACTTACATAATTTATGCTGAATCAAGAAAACTAAATCAATTATGGAAATGAATGGGGGGAAAGTGACATGAAAAAGCAGATTCTGATAAAAGTTTCACAGAAAAAATAGCTGCAATGTTATCTAAGAAGATTCTAGACATTCTGAGTGGGAATAAATGCACTGCAGACTCCAAGGCAGCAAGCAACTGGAACAAGTAAGAGTAGCTAAATTCAGGCACACAACTAAGTTGCAAGGAAGCATCACAGTGTCAACTACAACCATGGATTCTAGCAGACATTTCTGCCCATACCTTACTGCAAGTCAGTTGTTTATAAAAAACAGGAAAAATACACAGAAGTATAGACAAATTTTTGTGTGGTTGGTTGGTTTAGGGTTTTATTCGTGTTTGTTTGTTTACAAACCAAGATATTAAAAAGATATTAAGGATTTTAACACACACACGTTAGGGAAAGGCCAGAATGAAAACTGTTCTCAATTAAGTAAAACTAATGTTGCATAGAGTAAATCACAATGCTAATCTTTAAAACCTGCAGATTTTCCCCCCACCTGACAGATCCCTCAATGACTTTGTGTAAAGTCATCTGAACTTTTAACATCAATGTATCAAACGAAGTTTGACCTCAACTGCTGTTTGCCAAAAAGTGGATCCATTCCTTAACACAATATCAGTCATCATCTTATCCTTAGGAAAATTTCCCAACTTCTAAATAAGAAAAAAGGAGAGAAAAACAAAATCCTCATACTTTCTACATAACTCTAATTCATTTTCTCATCACGTTCTTTTCTATTTATTGAAAAAGAAACTCAAATATGAGATGTAAGCGACTGAAAATTTAAGTCCCTTTATCAAAACTCAGGTGAACTGGATGGAGCCTCTGTAAGATGTTTGCACCCAGTTGTGGAAACAGTTCAGTTCAGAGGTACTAAACGCAAAATTCTACATTCCTACACATTGCTGTTCTCTGAGGAGATTTATCAGTCTGTTTCCATCATGGGGAACACAAAACAAAACTAGCATTTCCTAAACATCTCCCCTGTGTTATTCTGTACTAGAGCAACATTGTTCTTAAAACATTTCAGAAAATTTCCCGGGGACACCAAAGTTGACCACACCAGATGTCAACAGGTGAGAAAGGTTTCTTGTGATGGAAAGCACATTGAGCATCACTGCATAAGTTTCCTATAGTAGCAGTGAAACATACAGACGCAGCCTTTCTGGTGGGAGAGACACCATAGGACAAAATTTGATGTTTCACAAATGAACTAGAGCCAGCAGCTGCCTGCAGTTTTAAAATACCTGTGCCGAGATACTGCAGGGATGAGAATTCTCCCCACACCAACACTTTCTCCCATAGGATCAACTATGATGACTTTCCTAAAACAAAGTTGACAACATGAACAGTACTGGCTTTAAAAGAAACCCAAAACCAACTCTACACTCAGCTCATGTAACTGGTAGCCAAAACTAAGATGGCAATAACAAACCTGAAAGTTTATCTGGAGATATTTAGTAATGAATAGTACAGCTCTCGCTTAAAAGTTACATACATAAGCACGTGTATTTACACACCCCTCATATTTATGTCTTTTACATTCAAGCTTATTGTAGTTCTTTTCATAAATATTTTTTCATTACAACATTCACTGTCCCTTATTGCTATAGTCACCAGTCAAATTTTGGACTTTTTTTTTTTTTGCTTTGTTCTGAGGGTTTGCTGTTTGGTTTTTTTTTGGTGGTGGTGTTTTTTGGTTTTGTTAGCGTTTTCTTTGGGGGTTTTGTGGGTTTTTTTGTTAGTTTGTTGTTTTGTTTGTTTTGGGGGGGTGTTTCACATTTTTTATGGGGGAAGGGACAAGTAAGCTTCTTCATTACTTTGGTTTGTTTTACTACCAAGTCTAGTGAAATTAATGGTGGCTTTGCTTCCTCACTGCTTTAGATTATATTAACATAGCTTACATTCCTGAACTGCTTGTTCTGCAGTTTCATTATTTTTCCATGTACATTAGTGCTTAAAAGTCTTCATCTAAAGCATTTAAGTGTGCAACATACATCTCAGGCAACATGCTTATTCCCTAGTCATCCAAAGAAACACCGAACATTCTGCAACACCTAAATGCTGGTGCAATACTGTATTTGGGGGGAAGAGGACAGGTGTCAAATATTTAAAAGCAGTGCAATTTTAAATGCGCATAATTCAAAGATTACTCAGGAAGAAAACTTACCATCTCCAGCAGGCAAGCCTCGTTCTTTTTTCTCATCGCATTTGTTGCATTCACTGAAGTACAGCAATAGGAACATATCCAGAAGGACCCAAACCAAAGAGGTGGCAAGGACCACCTTGCAATATGCAAATTTTTTCATGGCACTTTAAGTCAAATACAAAAATAAAAAAGTATAAATAAAAATATCAACAGGTTGCTTTAATCCACTTTGAGACACCACGTTCTATACCTAGGGAAAAAAAAAAAAGAAAAACATCACAAAAAGTTACCCAATGACAGCAGCTAAAAGCAGAAATTTTAACTACTTTTTACAGGTAACAATTACTAAATGCTGTATGTATCAAATTGAATGCTCTATGTACTCCAATGAGATTAAGGGAACAGGGTCAATTACAGCAGCATTATTCCAGTCATTTTCTGTGTTAACATTCATCACCTGAAACATTAAAATGAGTGACCAAACCAGAGTGCTTTGCTGAGCCACTGGAGAAGAGGGCAGGCACATCTAATTAAATTAAAAGGAACTCCCTGGCTCCTCTGGAAATCAGAACAAGCCAAGTGAATGAAAACCAGGAACACATCAAGAAGCAGGGTATCCATTTGTGCTGTGTGAAACCCACGGTTAATATTCCTCATGCTCCTCCTATGTAGTACACACTGACTTTCTGGGCCCACCACTAGGAATGCTACTCTGCAAACGTCTGTATTTTACATTAAGTCAAACGGCACATTACAACATTGTCACAAAGATAAGTCTTTGCTTTCAGCAAATCAAAACCAAACATCCCTTTTGGTCGAGTTAAACAGTAGGCAGAGTGAATAAAGTAATCACAAGACACTGTGCTCACTTACTAGACATTCAAAGCTCAAGGGTGTCAACTAATAATTTTAATGCTTAAAGTAACTTTAATAGTAATCCATGATTATATGAAAACCTCACCAAAAAACTGTATAATTAAGACTACCTTCTCTTTAGTATTAGTCTGTCTTAATTTGATTCCTGCCCTCCCTTCCTCTCCTCGCTCCCCCCCCCAGCATCCTGCATAGGATGCCAGATGTTTTGTTTGGGATAATCTCGGTTTGCATCTACATAGCTTTGGTACACAGGGATAACTATATAAAATTAGGAACTGCAAAAGTATCTGTAATTAACAGCTTGATGATAAAATAACAGATGAAATTACCACAACAAACATTAAGTGAGGTATATTAAGAAAAAATCCTGTAGGTTGTTTGGGTATTTTGGTTGTATGCTGTTTTGCTTTCCTAAAACAGACACAAGGATAGGCGTGAACTCTGGATCTCGGAGTTGCACTATAAAGCTCTATAAAACCATCAGCCTTGTGATCAGCACCAGTGAAAGAAAAATAATTTGTTACAGACTACTAGAAGAAGAACAGAAACCAAACCATCACTATGCCATTACACGTTATCTGCTTTCTCAAGTGCTGTACGAATATCCAGTCTTGTCATTTCAAAAAGGATACAGAAGGATTAGAGAGGCCAAGTGAGAAGGGCAAAAGGATGAAGACAACAAGGAATAGCTTCATTATAAGATGTAAGCGAAAAAAGCAGCATTCTTCCTGGCTGGAAAAGATGTAACCTAAATCAAGTGCCAGGTGCATGGAGATGGTAAATAGGTGACAGCTGTTGCCTGTTACTCCTACTTCTTGTATTGTCAGAAATCAAGTGAATTTAGCAGCAAGGGGTTAAAAAAACCAAACCAAAGCAAAGGAAGGTAGTCCCCACAATGTGTAGTTATGCAGGGGTATTGCCTGCCACAGTACACTGCCAGTGCTGAAAGTCTGTTCATTGGCTATTAAATACTAAGTCCTCGCCCCTACCTCAGGCAGTCCCTGACTGTGACTCTCAAGTCACTGCATGCAGGAGAGTACAGTGAGGAAGCATCATTACAGTTTCCTCTATTCTCTTCCCTAGATATACACTATCAACCATTGGCAGAAACAAATAGTGTATACAGATGAAATATGTGTGACATGGTACAACGGTACTTAAACTCGCCATACAAAAGATTTCTTCTTTTGTTCTAATTCAGGACACCATAGAAATGATCTTGCAAAGAATCAAGTCACACCAGCACCCTGCTTGTACTTAAATTGCAAAAATGCTAATTTGAAATAACATGTTTTAAAAGAAAACTAAATAAATCCTTATAATCTCAGACTTCTTGAAGTTCAGACTTGTGAGATATTAGGCTGTAAAAGAAAGTGTAAAACAGACAGAAGTGCAGTGCTTAGGGGTCCTAAAATTAGCAAGACAGCAGGAGAACTGTAATCCAGACTTTCTGACCATAAGAACCACCAACTATATTACATATTTTAAAATGCATAGGCTGGTGCTATATCTGCTTCTAATGCAAGAAAATTCCTTTGAGAGTTCAGTGAAACGTCAGAGACACTTTGTGAACCTTTTGCGCCCTGTGAGGGTTCAGAGAAGCGATATGAGACAGCAACGTAATAATTCAACACACACTGGTTACCATTGACAAGGCCATCCTTGTACCCTTAGACAAAAGCTCTCGCTCCCTTGGGTAGTTTACCATCTCATGAATGGCACTGTATCTTTATCTCTGATTTTATGACAGCACTTCCGCTGTTGGCTTACCAGCAGAATTCAGGGAGCACAGCAGTGAAGAAGAGGAGCCCAGACACTCTGCTGAAGCAACTGCTCTTAGCATACCAAAGCCTTGGCCCAGACAGAGCTCCAGAAAGAGGACTCCCCCATCCAGGGCTGAGGCTTGACTACCAGGCTCTGTGGGTTTCAACCAGCAGTACAAAGTCCAGCTGACACACATTTATCAGTGGTGTCCTTCAGAGGTCAAAACTGGAGCTCATACTGCTTAATGTCTTTAATGAGAGCCTGGGGGACAGAACTGAATGCACACTCAGCAAGGCTGCTGCTGACACCCAGTGAGTGTGGAGCATGCAGATTATACCCTGAAACAGTACCCTGGAGTGGCCCTGGGTGGACAATCCAAGGGACATCCAAGGGCTAGGAAGACAGGCAGCATGAACACCCCAAGAACTTAAAACAAAGTCCTGTTTCCAGTCTGCTCTCGATCCATTCTCTGCCCAGCCTGTATTTACGCTTGGGATTGCCCCAACCCAGGTGTAGGACCTTGCACTTGGCTTGGTTAAATGTCACAAGGTTTGCACTGGCCCACCTCTCAAGTCTGTCAAGGTCCCACTGAATGGCACCCCTTCCCCTCCAGTATGTTGACTGCACCACACAGCTTAGTGTCAGCGGCAAACTAGCTAAGGATGCACTCAATCCACTGTCCATGTTGCTGACAAAGATGGTATTGGGACTGGCACTGTTTAACAACTCCTGAGGAACACCATTCATCATTGATCTCCACTTGGACATTGAATGCAGCCATCCATAACGCATCCATAGTGCAGCATAAATTCTTTATCCACCGGGTGGTCTATCCATCAAAACTGTGTCTCTTCAATTAGAATGTCAAATGCCTAGCACAAATCCAGGTAGATGACATCAGTTGTTCTTCCCTTATCACCAACACTGTAAACCTGTCACAGAAAGCTACCAAATCTGTCAGGCACAATTTGCCCTAAGTGAAACCATGTTGTCTGTCATCAATCACTTTCTTATTGTCCATGTGTGGTTCCCAGGAGGATCTATTCCATGATCTTGCTGGGCACAGAGGTGAGATTGACCAGCTTGTAGTTCTCTGGGTCTTCCTTTTTTCCCTTTTTAAAAATGGGCATTATGTTTCCCCTTATCCAGTCAGAGGGGACTTCACCAGGCTGCCAGTTCCCACAAGGCCCACAGATTCACCTCACCAGGTCCCATGGACTTTTGCACCTTCTAGTTCCTTAGATGGTTTCAAACCTGATCTTCTCCTATAGTGGGTGGTTCTTCATTCTTCTAGTCCCTGCCTTTGACTTCTGCAACTTGGGCAGTGTGGCTAGAGCACTTGCTGATGACTACCAAGGCAAAAGTCATTCAGTACCTCAACCTTCTCCAAGTCCTGGATAACAAAGTCTCCTGTTTCCTTCCGGGGAGGGCCTACACTCTCCCATACAGGCTGGGTGTCAAGAGGCTAGGAAGCTACTCTGCAGAAAGAAACCTTTGGAGCCTGATAGCAACTTTAACATGAATCAGCAATGTGTCTTCATAGCAAACAAAGTCAACTGCACATATAAACAAGTTCAGTAACCACAGCAATAATCCTCAAATGTGTAAGTTGCTTTTGTTACTGAGCAATGTAATAAAACTGAAGATTTGTAAAACCAGGTATTTTTCCTCCCTTCAACATATTGCATAACCGATAACACAACCTTTACACCATGGAAGTAAAAGAAGTATTAAAACTACCTTAGAAACAGTGGAAACAGAGGCTTTAACTTACCAAGAATAAAGTGAAAGGAGGAAAAATGGTTACGTTCAAGTCCTGTTACATCTGAAGGTCAAGCAATTTATTCCCCCTACCACCACTCCCCAAAAAATACGTTACATACTTGACACTATGGAAAAAGGTAATCTTTAAAATTACTGCTCATAAGAAGTGCATTGTTTTACTTTACCACCTCTTTTACCAACACAGTTGGCAAGAGAAAGACTGTTTATTCTTTTCAGTATGACACATGACTATTCAGTCATTTTTATCTTTGGACCAACTTTATCTTTGTTTATACTAGTGATCAATCTTCAATATGGCTTTCTAACAGACTTCACAAAGAACTTCATTGCCATTACTCAGCTAAATCAGGATTCTATACTGGATGTGGCATGTAAACAGACAAAGCTGATGTAAGGTTTGTTTTCTGAACTTTCAGATAGGAATAAACAGAAGTTGGCACAAAGTAACGGCTCAGCAAAATCTTGGCACAACTTTTGCTATTTCTAAGTTATTAATACTAATCTAAAAAAATGGAAAGTGATTAAATAAACAGCATCTAAGATAAGATTGACGGCCTACATAAAACTGAATTCAGCTTCTCAGTCTATATAGTAATGGTGAAGAAAAGACTGGCATACTCTAAGGTAACACACCAGGCATTTGAATGGATTTTGGAGCAAACATCTAAAAATTGTAGCAAATGTAAGTTGCCATATTAGGACTGTCTAAAACTTCATGTATCTGAACTATTAATGAGGCCTGTCCAGCTGAATGTGTCTATATCTGAAAACAGAAGTGATGCCAACACTAGAATCAAAACTACTTTCTACTGTGATGATGTTTTGTTTTGGTTGGGTTTTTTTGGGGGGGTCGTTTGTGGGGGTTTTTTTGTTTGGGTTTGGCAGTTTTGGATTGGGTTTGTTTTTTGGTTGGTGGGCTCTGCTAAATTGTCTTAGTGCTCGTTTGCACAGAGCTCATTACCATCAGCTGATTGGTAAATAGGTCTGAGGAAAAACTAAGCATTACCTAGTTCAATGCTATAAAAGCAATGGTAAAAAAAACCCCATTCAAATCAGAAGGTCAACTCATCACCTGTGGAAAACAGGTACATTCTGTATCGTCTTCACAGAAACATGAACACATCTGGTAAATTTCATCAGACAAAGAAACTGTTCATGAGCTTGAGGATGCCAGTACTCTCTTCTGCTCAGAGGTTAACGCGAGAGAAATACTCTTCATTGGGCTACACTGGTTTGATGGATTTTGAAAGGTTTTAGTATTCAGAAGTCATCTATTCAGTACAAGTCAGCAACAGTAAGCTCTGAAGAAATGATGAGAGAAAACAGATCATACTAGTCTGAGCAGTATGAAAACAATTCATTAAAAGCAAGCCTACTCTTCAGAAAAATTTGAGAAATGTAGGTCCGTAAAATTAGTTTCTATTCTTCTTGCTCTGTGTAGGAAGAATACACTTAATTCATCAGAAATCAATTTTCAATTCAGAAGTCAATTTTTTAAATCGACCATTTAAAAAAAAAAACAAAAAAAACCTATCAATTTTGTTTCTAAAACTGGTAGGTCTCAGAATGAAGCAAGAATAAAACAGAACCATAGAAGTAGCTGACTACATTTGAAAACCAACGATGAACTTCCTACACAAAGGCAGAAGTTACTGGTTCATAAAGGTTTTCCTCCAGATAAATACGCTTATAAAAGTAGAAGCTCTTGTGAAATGAAAATCCAGCCCATCTCATAGAAAAACAATGCCAAAAACTGAACAACAGGTACGCACCCCATCCACGGTTTTGTCAGACTGTTTATAATCAAATGGAACTAAGTCACTGTGCACTTGAACCTCTGATTCTTCTGATTTAGGATCATAGAATAGTTTGGGTTGGAAAGGACCTTCTAATCTAAAGCGTTTTCAATTAACCTCTAAACTTTCATGGTTAACTAACTACTACAGACACATAGTAAGGAAATAACATTTCTAAATTGAGCAGAAACAATTTCAAAAACAAGCTCTTTCAGTTACTGCAAGAAAATTGAAGACATTGCTATTTTGCTACCCATACTTTCCAGAAAACATCTTAACTACTATCATTTAACTTCTGAAAACAGTTTATCATTTTGCAAATTACTGCTTAACAATTTCTCACATAAGTTTGTAGGCAGTATGTACTAACTTGATTAAATCTCCTTAAATTTTTCCAAGAAAATAAGCAAGCATTTGGTCAACACTTTCAAGTAGTTCCCATTACTACACAGTCCTTCCCAATTATCTTCCTAACCAGCACTACTCAAATAAAACCTCTGATTTTCAGATTAATAATGACCTAGTATGGCCCAAATATTAATTATACTATTTAATAAAGATGAAATATGTGAAAATTAATTGCAACAGGGACAAGGACATAGAAATAATTAAACCCAAGACAAAGTAAAACCATCTGAGATCACCTAGTCTGGTAAAACCAGGATGGCTTGTCTAATCCCTTCTATAGGGCCCAGAAAGAACCGCCATGTGACATTTCAAAGTGTGATAAAAGTCTGGAAATTTACTACAAATGCTACCTGAAAAAGACATAAATGCAAGGATATTCAGGACAGCAAGTTGTCCGGACATATATGGTTAGCTTAATATAACAAAGTATATTAATACTGTTTTAACATAGCATACATAAATGTAGTAATTAATATAGTACATAAATACTGCAGATGTTTCTAGAAAAGACTGAATGAATGGTCAGGGATATAATTAGATCAGAGGTTGAATAAAAAGCAACGCAATTTTTATTAAATTAGAACAGCATAAATTTCATTCAATCTATAACTGACTTAAAGTTACTGCTGTCAGATAGTGCAAAATGTTATAAATATAGCTCCCACAAGGATAGTTATTATTTAAAGTGAGGAAGATCAGGATGAATACAAAAAATAATGTGCGTAAATAAGATGACATAAGAAAGACTGTAAAGGCTTATAAGAAAACCTTAGTAGGCAAACAAGAATGTACCTTTGATAATCTGGCAACTATTTTCTTTAGTAATCTTGGTGCTAGATCTAGATGGGCAATCTTAAGACCTATTGCTGTAAAAAGGAACAAGTGATAAGGTAGGAAGCAAGATGGGTTTCTGGACAAGAATAACAGAATCAAGGTGACATTTAATAAAATACGTTCAATAGTATGCACTGGAGTATGTAACTCTGCTATCAGTTGAAGAGTTTCAATAAAGCAAAGGCTCATACGGGTGACACAGTGAGCTTCCACTGTCACCCAGCCATGGATAAAAGGCCAATGACATTTTTGGATGCATCACTTAAGTGTTCTCCTTAAACATAAAACCAGAAACCACTGTACAGTGCACCAGCATTTCACAAGGGAAGGGCAGAGGGAGAGCTATGTATTCAGCAAAGATGATGTTTCAAAGCAGAGCCTTGTGTATTTATAAGAGACCACTGCAGGGGACTGGACACAGTGATTGAGGCAGTCCTTCCTACTCCTGCAGCCCAGAATTCACAGAAGAGTAATGAATGCAAATGAAAAGGCCTAAACTAATCACTTCCAGAAGCAAATGCAGATGCCAGACCTTTGTCATAAAACAACTCCATACCAGCGCAGTGTTTGGGGAAGGGAGGAAGCTGGGGCGGGGAGGGGGGTAGAAGGGAAGGGAAAAAGTGTCAGGTTTTGGTTTTAAGTTGGTCTTTTAGCAGGAAAAACACCCCAAAACTCACCCAAACCAAATATCCACACTCAGGGATTCCCCTAACGCCAAATTCTCCCAACATACTGTTTTTGAGAACAAAATAAAAGATTATTTACGGAACTCCTCAAATGAAGGTCTCTGAAAGGCTTTCTTGGGTTACTTTTTATCCCAGCTGTACTTTTTATTATTTATTATCCCAGACAATACTTTTCAGACTGACTGTAAGAAAGCCTTCTCTTGTTTGCAGGAAAAAAATGCAATGGGCAAGGTTTCAAGGGACCAGATGAACAATATTTTAATCAAATAAAAGTTCAAAACCAATTTAATCAACAGATTTTGGATTTACATTCGTTTTTACAACCATTTTTTCTATATAAGAAAAAGAATAAATTGATCCAGGAGGGAGACAAAATATTCCCTATCAGAATATCACTGTGAATATTACAAAGGACTCAAGAGAATAGCTAAAATTTGGAAACCAAGAATACAATAAAAGTACAAAGACTACTGCTGTCATATAAACAGGTGAGATTCACTAGACACCTATTCCATGACTTTAAAGTAGCTTTCAAATTACTGAGGCAACAATTTCATTTTTCTGTCTGCTCTTCAGGTTGAATGAAAATTATCTAAAAATAGACAGACTTATTCATGGATCCTTTCAGACATTTCCATTCTCTCAACTGCTTTGAGATTTAAAATATGCTCCTATTATGCTCAGTAAACAATCAGCATAGATTACCTAATATTACCAATCCCATACAAAAAACCCATATACATCTTTTTACAGTACTGCTTCAAATTTTAAGAGTACATCCTTAGCCAAATTTAATTACAATATATAATAAAACAAATATACATACATAATACCTTGAAGCCAGCAGCAGTAAGTTTTTGCCCAGGTATTATTATTATTATTATTGGGTACTACAGTACTGGCAGGTAAGTTCAAGCTACCATTATTCAAATCTTTTCCTTCTCACACTGAACAGCAGATATTGCTTCTCCTGACAGCTACAGAACAAGCAATCTTTTTAGGAAAGCAGATTTATAAGACAGTAGACAGTTATTTCTTTTCCTGAAACAACTGCAGTCTTAAATTGGGCTACTGACACCTCAGATGCTGAAAGAGGGCAAACATTCTTCTTCAAAGCCATAGCTACTTCACATACACACTCTGGGAGGGCTACTGAGTGTGCCTGACTTCAAGTAACAGCCAGCTAGAAGACAGAGACGGTATTTTCATCAGTGAGCATCACAGGCAGCAGGAAGACAATGAGCAATTCACAAGTGAAAAGCTTTTGTTATTAACAGTAAGATTTTAATTTCACTGATAGCAATGCACTAAGCTCACAAATCCCCACATACCATAATTAATGGCCGAGATGCATCAGTAAGACCTAGTCGAGCCTTCTGCTACCCTTCACAGAGGCCCAGGAGACTGAGGTGAAATTTTCTTTGTTTATTCTTTTTGGAAGATCCACGGTTGGTGACCCAGCACTTACCTTTTTCACTACAGAAACACTCCTGCCAATCAGCATCCCAGTGCTATAAACTGACTCCAGTTTTTAATAAATCACTGATGAGCTGTGCTAGCTGGTCTTCCAACCCCAGCACTACATGACTAGACGAGGAAAATTCAGGTGCTCTAGGTAAAGATCTCCCATTTCCTCAAGAAAAACACTACTCAGAAGAAAAGTTTTTTAAACTAAGCTTCCCTATCAGAGCTAAATGCCAGTTCCAAGGCTCTTTTAGTAAATAAAAAGGTGAACTACCCAAAATCTATTACAATGCAACAGCGCCAAAGTAGTAGAGATTAGGCTATTAGTATACTATTTGCTGTCTGCAACAAAACCTGTAAACACCTCCACGTATTTTAGATGCTCAGGCTTGTGACATGATGCAACACAGCATGAAGGCTTCTAGCCAAAAGCATCATCACTTGGCCTTACAAAGCATATGTTCATGAAGACCAAATGCATACAAGCAGTCAAGAATTTCTAATTATCAAAAAGTCACACATTCCAAAGACTATTTTAAATCATCTGGCAGGTGCAAGATGAGCTATAAGTAGAACAGACTAGATGACAGGACTTCTTTTAAAGTCAAAATCCCTGCTGAAAAAAATTAATTTAGTACTGTGAGCAATCTCCTTTAAGAAATCATATGCACTAGATAAGGCTATATGAAACTAAAAACACAGTAAGCTGTTCCATATTCAATGCTCGTATTTTCCATCTTCCTTTATAATGTTTCTGCGTAGTCCAGAAAAATCAAATTTAGTTTCAAAAATTTTTTTTTAAGTTCCACATTAAACTGTCAAACTGAAAGTTGGTTTTTACCAGCTGAGACTGAACTAAAATGAATACTATCCTTATCAGTAGATCACTCTTCATACAGATGTGTCAAATACTCAATAGAATTTTCTGCAGATGATACTTCCTTCAGTCTGCACATATCAAAACTTAGAAATGTCAGGTAGCATTTGCTTTTTAAATATTTTGAGGAAATAGGAGATTCCTCCTGGAAACACTGATGAACACAGAAAAGGAGGTTGGAATTTACTCTCTATTGCTGCTATTAATACAGAAGTTAGAAGAGCACTAGCAACTCAGGTGTCAGCTGGACAAGGCTTTGACCAACCTAGTCAAAGTGGAGGGTGTCCCTGTACATGGCAGGGTCACTTCCAACATTAACCATTCTATGAGTAGAGAATCACAAATTTCAAGGAGAAATCTTTGACTACTTAAAGGTCAGAAGAATTCACTATCACCAAGCTAGGTACACATTTTTCATAGACAAAGACCTACGACTGTGAACAATCCAGTGAATAAATCTTTTACAAGACATTCTTGAAACCTTCCTCATGTTAGAACTTGTTAAATCTTCCAAGCTAAGTCTCAAATGTTTTAAAATACCCAGCCTCTATAAAGCTTCTGATTATTTTTTAGATATGTATCAGAGCCAAAAGCTAGAGTAGAATAAAATTGTTCATTAATTCTTCAAACACTTTTAAAGACAGCAGAAAATTACACAGTCAAATAGTCATCATTAAGGATGAACCGCTAATGGGCAAGAATTTGAATTAAAGAAAAGCAGAGTCAGCTAATTAGAAAAAAAGATTATAAAGGAGATTTCTGGAAACAGTAAATTGCAGTGAATATATTCAACCATCCTTATGTGAGTAACTGCAGAAACCTCGAATCCTGAAAACTTTCTATTGTAGACTAAAAAAACCAAAAAAAAACCAGAAGGGAAAGCTAAAGAAACACCAAATACATTCAAAGAACATTTTTTCTCTGCCTTTGATGTATGTGGACAATACTCAAAAAATTCTAAGTCTTCTAGAAGAAAAGCTTTGAAAACAATACAGGTACAGAAAAAAATGATGTTACATATTAGGACCATATTGGGTATTTGTCCTAGAGAAGCTTGCTGAATTCTGCCCCAAGTAACTAGAGAACTTGCTGACAAATCAAATGCAGGCAGATACCAAGTTAAAAACTTCTGAATAAGATAATACATGTGACTAAACATGAAGACTTAAAGAATTAGTAAATATAATTTGACAAAATAAGGGTGACAATTATTTAACATATGGTGAGTTACCTCAAGTAAAATGAATAATGGTAAAGAATTCAAGGGTTCTGTTAAGAATTTTTACTTCCCATCCCTTTAGCAGTGATGCTGCAGATAGTTTAAAAAAAAAAAAATAAATTTAAGAATCTCACACACAGCCCAACACATCTAGGGAAACACCAAAATTCTAACCAAAAGTAGCTCAGAAGTTTTACAGGGTGAAACATTTTTTGAAATACAGAGAAAACATCAGATCTCCGTCCAAAAAACCTAGTATGGGAAAAAAAACAAAAATTCAGAACATATGCTTGTTTCTCTTTCTCTAGAAAGAAAAGCCTGATCAGACATGGATTAAAAAAGAAAAGCTAGCATGGTCCAGTTTTGTGATACGTTCATGACATTATTGCAATGTTTCTCACAAAAAACTTGTGCCCTTTTGCTGTATCCATATGTAAATATAAATTCTACACAGAAAGCAAATGGCTATATTTATACAGACTAGCCATATAGCTCTTAAGCATACATTAACACATGAAGTCTCTTTTCACATTGCAAAGCTGTCTGCTCAGCAGGTAACTTCTGCTAACAACTGTTCAGTACTTAATTAACACGCACAGTATTGCACTGAGGGTAGATTCTTCACATCCATCCTTCACTTTCCCTCTTACTCATACTTGCTTTAGATTGAGTTTTTCTTAATTCTGTCTTCTCAGCAATCTCTGACAACATAAGCTTGAGAAACACAATGCTTTTAAGTTCTTTATTTCCATTGTCAATCCATGCAAAAGTACACATAGCATAAGAAGAACAACTATGAGATTTTCTTCAAGGACCCATAAGTTTGTCCATGTAAAGTCTATTTCTAAAGTAGTCAATGTTTGCATTTTGGGTTTTACTTTGATTAGGTAAATAAGAAGAAAAAAAAAAAAAACCCAAGACCTGTCAGATAAAAAGCAAAATAGGCAGAATAATAAAACAGAGTTCCAGAAATCCTTTAGAACTTTGGATCATTTCCAAGACTGGACAGGAGAGAAAAAACTGAAAAGGAGAAGTTGCTGAAACAGTTTGCAATCAGCCCAATACAGCAATGGCTCTTCATGACTAGAGTCCGGACTACTTCCTTCATCCCCATGGTATCTTAGTCTTCAGCTCTGCTACTGATATTTGCACAGGACCAGAGCTTAAACTCTAGAATTCAGACTTAGCTGAGCTACAGGACTTCATATGCTGAAGAACCTGTGATACCTGGCAGCACAAGAGAATTTACAGATGTATCAGTACTGTCCATTTTGAACTGTTGCAAAGGCCAGCTTCACATTGAGGAACATTTTCACAACACGTCTACTCCCTCTTTCCTTTTAACTGCATTTTCACCTTTGATAGTGAAAGAAGCAAACTATCCTTAACTCTCAGGCAGGCAGAAGCTCTGACCAATTCTGTTCCATGCAGAATGGAAGCAGATGCACTCTCCCTCCCCCATTGCTCTTATATCCACATCTCCCAGGTTGCTACCATACAAACAAAAATTAAGATAATAGGTAAAGTAGAGACAAGATGAAAAAGTAATCTTCTGTTGCTGCTGGAATCAAGACTATATAACAAAAGGAGAAGGAAGGATGAGAAAGACCCCACTTCTCTAAGAAATATACATCTGCATTCACCTATTCACTGAATGTCCTTCTGTAAAAGTAAACAGTTATAAATGACAGACCTAAGCACAGAAATTGTAACTGACCACAGATCTACACCTAGTTCATTATATGTTATCAGCAGACAGAGCTTCCGTATTTCATTAAGTGTATAGAAGAGAGCTCAATTTGATCCACCCAGGTCATAAGCCAGTTCTAATGCAAATAAATGAAACCATTTTTATATTAGCAGTCTCTTCAAACATGAATACATGAAATAGCTAGATTAGTAGATAAACAAAACAAAAAGCCCAACTGAATAGCCATGAAAGATTAACACAAGTTTGATGGCAAAAAAAAAGAAAGAAAAAGGAGAATATAAGGCCAGCCAGCAGAATGAAAATCTGTTTTAATTACAGAATACTGAGACCAAAGACTAAAAATGACAAGAAATCCAATCATTAACTTCACTGTGAACAGCCTTGTCTTCTTCCCCCCTGCCCCAAACCAGACTATTAGATAGCCTTATAAAACATATTTAGAAACCAAGGCTGTATTTGCCAGTATATCCAAACTAAACATTGGCTACACTAACACTTTTCTTAGATTCATCTCTGATACTACAGTAAACATTTTAAATCTCCTCATGTTCACTGGAGTAGTACTTCCAAACGCTTCAGCAAAGAAAAAAATTCTACTACTTAAATTTGGTTTGCTGAAATTTGCTCAACATAGAAACCAAGAACATGTTGCATTTAAATCCAGCCAAGTATGACAAAGAACATCTTGGGTTTATAGTTTTTCTTCTGCATTCTGGACATACCGCTATAAAAAGCATTCCATTATCAATGGAAGAAAATATAACAAGAAAGAAAAAGGTCTACATCAAATAGGAGGATATAATTTTAAAGAAGCTCTTAGGTAGCCATATCAAGTCTCTGTAATCACAGCATTTGTGCCAGGATCAGAAGCACAGTTTGCATTTCCAAAGGTTCAACTGAGCACTCTTCCCAACTTTCAACTTCAATGAAAAATAACATAAATAAATTAAAAAAAAAAAAAAAAAAAAAACACTTGACTAAAATAACTTTTGCCAGAGCCAGA
The DNA here is from genome assembly GCF_000696875.1 of Nestor notabilis. Classification (NCBI taxonomy): domain Eukaryota; kingdom Metazoa; phylum Chordata; class Aves; order Psittaciformes; family Psittacidae; genus Nestor; species Nestor notabilis. The sequence goes on along the minus strand of NW_009938853.1, from coordinate 25,865 downwards.
AAAAAAAAAAAAAAAAAAAGACATTCAAGTTCACATTCAATCAAAAACCACAGTATGGAAACTATTGTAAGTTGATTTCTATAGAAAACAGCAATCCTGTTTTGTTAACAGCTGCAAAAATCTCAACTTTTTTTAAACAAACCTATTATATTTTGAGCTTATTTGTAAAAGAAAATGCCAGAAAACCAAAAGTCAATAAAACTACAAAAAATTAGTTTTCACTTAGATCATGGGAAGTATTTAAATAAAGTCATTTTCATAATGAAATGCTACATTTTCAGCATTTTGTAATAAATGCTTTTCAAATGTTGTTGGATTTTATTTGTCAATACTTTAGAAGAAAAATGGCAGATTCACTCATGTTAAATTTCAAGACTATACTCTTACAGCTAATGATCCAAAAAAGGTTTTCAATCGGGCTTAACTTGTAAGTTTTCATCCTAATGTGAAGAAGGTTTGGCATATTAAAAAAATAAAAAAAAAAAAAATAGCTGTATCAAGATACAGGCATTGCATCAGTGAGAGAAAAGAGTAAATAAAATTTAGAATTTACTTGTTGCATTGTGCAGCAGCCCAGAGAAATCTGAGAAGTGTGATATGTAATTTAAGGCAGAAAAATTACCTCTTGAAAGAATTCACTTTTTTCCCCCTGGTTACCAATAAGACTGATACTAACAATTTTCTGCATAGTTGCATAGAGAAAACAATCAGTAGAACATTAGGTATGTCAGAGATGTATTAGACTTCAGTAAATTAAGTTTCTTCAAATACTTAGGTGCTTATTACTTTGCCAATTTCTTCCAGAAGTTGTCAGGCACCTTGTAAAAACCAGCTAATGTATTTAATTTGACAGATCATTTTTGAAGGTAGCAACTTAAGCTTTTTTACAATTCAAAATTCATACCTGACTAGAAGCCAAGAGAGAAACGGGTCACCATAAAAAAAAAAGGCTAATCTGTCAGAAAACATTTAAAAAGGGCATGTGATGGACCTGTTTTGCAAATTCAGCTGTACATTAATTGGAGACTGCAGCATTTGACTAATACAATCACTTTTTAAATTTAAATTAAATTAGATATTTTTTAGAGCCTCTTTTAGAAGTCTGTGCTCCAATGTATTTAAAATTACTTTCCTGAAAGATTTTCAACTTCTCTGAAAATAATAGAATCTTTACAACAAGAGAGAGTAGACATGCCATGATTAAAGATTCACTAACAGACTACTGTGTAAGTAGTTGCTGCTCCACCTTCTGTCTCATTCCAATATGCCAGCCTTCTGCTTTGCATGGTCTTCAGGTGGAGATCTGCTCCACTGTGGACCAACACGGGCTGCCGGGGCACAGCCTGCCCCACCATGGTCTGCACCACGGACTGCAGGGGAATCTCTGCTCCCATGCCTGGAGCACCTCCTCCCCTCCTGCTGCACTGACCTTGGTAGTCGCAGAGCTGCTTCTCTCATATGGTATCACTCCTCTCTCTGCTGCAGTTGTTGCTGCACACTAACTCTTCCCCCTTTTTAAGTATGTTATCCCATAGGTGCTACCACCGTTGCCGACAAGCTTGGCCTTGGCCAGCGGTGGGTCCATCTTGGAGTCAGCTGGCATTGGCTCTACTGAACACAGGGGAAACTTCCAGCAGCTTCTCACAGAAACCATCCCTGTAACCTTCCGACTACCAAAACCTTGCCACGCGAACCCAATGCAGTGATAAAGTAATAGCACACATGAAATCTCTAAATGCTCCCTTTGCTCTAAGCTACATCCAAAGCAGACAGACCTGACCAAAATGTCAAAAATTCCTGGATCACATTTTGTACTAACCTCTTCTGCAGATTTACAGCCATCTGGATGGTCCACCAGCACTGGTGTCAAAAAACCAACACATTGCTGTAGAGTGCCTGTGCTAGGAACCACAGAGCAACAGACTGTCCTAGGCCATTCTGATGTGACCGTAGCAGCAAAAGAGGTCTTCCATTCACAAGGTCTTAAGGCTGCCCTAGAAGAAAAACAGAAATTCAAGTTAAGTTCTAGACTCAGTTCTGGCAGAGCCTGAGGTGGAAATGAAGGAGAGGAAAGTTTCCCAGCATTTAAGACTTCAAAATCCAAAATCCTGTGCAAGGGAGAAGGAGCCAAAAGACTGCTTCTAAAAAGAGGCAGTGAACTAAGCCTGTGAGGAAAACAACATATGCAGGGTAGAGTGGAGAGGTGGAACAAGTCATCAAAATTTTTTAGCCTTTCAGATGATATGATTTAAGTAGGAGGACTGCCTGTCCTCCCGAGTAAGCAGTTATCTGTTTTTGAGTTCTATATATGTCGCTCTCTATCCAATCATCAACACTTAGCACAACAAGCTATGAATTGTTTTAGATAAGGCTAGAAAACAACCTCCTCAATGGCACACATTCACATGAGCAGCTCTCCAGATGATCATTCTTTCAGACCAAATTTTCCCCATATATATATTCCAGTTTATAGAAGTAGGAGTTTGTTACATTCTTTCATCTCTTGCCCACAAGTTAAACATTAGCATTTATAATGACAACTTTTGTGAGGAAAAAAAAAAGAAGGTGTTATTAAACTAACACAGACGTGATGCTTAAGCAATATATTTTTCACTTCTAAAAAGAAAAGTGTCACCTGAAAATGATGCCTGAGCCTTTCCAAGTGTTATCTGTTAAACTGTTAGCAATATTGAATTAATTCCTTCAAAGCTTTCTTTACCCAGTTTATACAGCAACAACTGAAGGAAATTCTAAGCAGCTTTAAAGTAAACAAAATACCTTAACAGAAAAGAAAGCAGATTTTTTCCATTTTTAATGCAATTGTAACTTGACTACAGGGAAGTAATATTTGCCATATATTATGAGCTTGTGTGTTGTATTTGTATCATGTATAATATACATGAGCCTACTAAGTTTCTCAAGTTAATTGCTCTACCTGTTAGCTTTATGTATTGCCTGTCCAGATGAAAAATTATATACAAGGGAGATGCTGACACTGTGGTAACATGACAGTATGCAGGAAATACATGGTATGGAAAGCTAAGACTGGCAGTAATAGAAAAGATGTAAACTGCCGATTCTGAAACAAATACTACCCCAGTACCAAGGCAGGTGAACTATTGAAACTTACAGAAACTTGGCAGTTTCGCCTTTTTTTTTTTTTGCATATATAAGAGGAAAGGGAAAATATCTCAATTCCTACTTTTGTTCTCCATTAGATAGATTACCGAACTATTGATAAAGCATACTGATAGAATAAGAAGAGTAAGCAGTTTTATACCCACAGAAGTGGCTTACAATCTGAATTTTAAAAGAACTGGCTAAGGATCTCCCAGAAATAACACTAATTTTTACCGAATCTTGGGGGGGGGGGGGGGG
>NW_009938853.1:16861-22456 GCF_000696875.1 Nestor notabilis | reverse complement strand
TGAAGAAAGGATGTTTCAAAGGGCCAGAAAAATATGGATTCACACAACGATCCAAGACATACCCAGCACAACATCTAACATAAATCATTGTTACCTTTCTGAAAGTGTTCAATATCAAGAGATCACAGTGTAATTCTGAAGAGACCCAACTGCCGTTACCAAAGCAAATTAGTCCCAGCCCTCAAGAAAGCTAAACACAGACTCCTAGGATATATCCGACTAGGCTCTATGTATTGCACTGTAACATGCAATACACACACAGAAAATAAAATCAGTGTTGCTTATGTTAAATTAGCTTTTTTTAGTATCACTTTCCTCAGTAAAACTCACGAGCCTTACAGAGGTGGGGAACATGATCCGCTTTTTTAGACGAGGAATCTAGTTCATTACTGGCTAAGTGGCTGGCAAAACTAAGAGCAAGTTTTCTTCCATCTCCTCAGGAGTTTAAACTGAAGTGTCTATATACACATCCTTCTGGTTAGATGAAATCCATACTTCAGTGATTTCGCTAATTTATAGATTTCTTCAAAGAATCCTAAGACCAGACACGGGACAGAAATAGCTCTTATAGAACACACAAAAAGCGAACAATGAGAGCAGGACACGCAGAGAATGGTCCATGTTGCCATTAGTAAGCAAGGCACATCTACCAAGGGCAGATGTTCGCTTTTCTGCAGTGAACTGCTACACACTTAAAAGCTTATAATTTCCCTTGATCTTTCCTTGGGTTACAAAAATTCTAATCCAATCATTCCTCCTGCACATACCATCTTTTCTAAATCACCAGTCATTACCATTACCCTCCTGAGGAAAATTAACTGTGTCTACATCTTTCTTGAAATACAATGGCCAAACTGATACAGTACTTTAACCTTACAATACAGAACAGAGCACAAGCTTCAACTCTACACGTCCTTCAGATTATACCACCATTTACTCATGGCAATACATACACACAACTCTCTAAACAATGCTGCATTGTTAACTCTCATTTTATAATCCATGGCTTGTCCTAGATGAGGGTAGGGACTGAGGTGGCAGGAGCAATTTAAACACTGTCTCTATTTTTTATTTTAATGCTAAAGTATTTCACTTACTCTTCTAAATCATATCCTATTCTTTCAAGCCATCTTTCCAACAGTCAAGATTCTTCTGCACTGCCATCACAGCTTTGTGTACCTGCATCTATTCCCAAACACATCTTGTCTTCAGATTCCAGAACTATATGTTAATCCAGTACCCAGTTTGTGAACAAGACCAGTAAGCTGAAACAACTGCACAAAACCCCCTACAAGTATGTTTTCTCTTGCTGAAAGTGAACTACTGAAAAATAAAACTGTCTGCTGTTAACCTAATGGTTTTACACATATCCTAAAATAGCTGTTTTTATCTAGACCATGTTTCCTTAGCTTGCTCTGTAAGAGTATCACATGTGGCTTTCTCCAGTCCACAAGCTTCCTGTTGCAGAGGATGTTAGATCGGCTTGATTATGCATTTCTGATCTTCGCAATAAAGTTTCCAAATCTGCTTCCCTAAACTGCATGTTTAAAAAGAGAGAACTGTCTTACCTGTAACTACATCTCTTTAGTATGTTTCTGTTCTAGCTGGATTTTCCATTATATCCTGTCAAGAACAAAAATTAAGGCACAGCATGCACACAGAACTAGCTGGTGATTTTCTCAGGGTTCCAACTCAAAACAAAAGCTATCTGAGCTAGAAACAAGCAAAAGAAACCAAGGTCAAGAAGATGCACTGTGCCCTTCTATTTTGTCAATATAAATCCAAAGTAACCCAGAAAAAAAGTAATAACCTACACACACTGCTGATGTGGACAGGCAAGTAGGTTAGGAAACCTGGACACTGGTAACAAAAAAATGTAGGTGAAAAAAAAAAACCAAGAAAGCATCTGCTGCAACAGCAGTTATGAATGCTGAGATCAAGGCTACCAGTAGCCATTAGCTTTCAGTGCTCACACTACTACGCAATTAAGACTGAAGACTACTTCAGCTTTAAACCATGCACACAAATAGCCTACTGACTTCAAATGAAGTTGTTGGTGCTGGGATTTTGGAATTTGGAATCCAAGCAGCTTCTGTTAAGAAGTTCTCCAAGTATTTCACAGGATGAAAGTTAGATGAGGATAATCTAGGCAGAGATCTCCACTGTCAATAATTTTTCCTGTCCTTTTTTATACTCCATTACCACCATTCTGTCATCACAAGCACCAGACCCTCTGCACAGTGGGTGCCTTAGCTTTGTATAAGTGGCACCTAACAACAAAGAATGGTTTCTTTGAAAATTGACTTTTCAGGAGAATCAAATACTCTGAGCCTTTATTTTAACATAAACAAATTTTAGCTAGCTACTCTGACATACTGACCAATTCACAGCCACATTTTTGTAGAGTGCAAAATATAACCGTCTCATATTCAAGCACCTCAATATTTGAGCAGTCTCAATATTTGCATTCCCATTATTCAGAGACCTTCCTTCAGACACATTTAATGTTAATAACAGCAACAATCACGTAGAGCTATCTATACCCAACGCTATATCTATTCCTAATTGTAACTCTTTATCCCACTTACCACTATCATCTATTCCTAAATACAATATGTATTGCCTATATGATTTTTTAGTCATGCGTTATCTTCCCAGTCTGTACAGTCAATTTCTGTTTATTCAGTGGCACACCTCCCCAGACACAAAATCATACAGCTGCCAGAAAGTATGTAGCCAACTCCATTTCTTCAGCTTATTTTAGTACCAGCTCAGTCCAGGGGTATGATCCTGCAAATGGTCAGAAGTGTCAGTGAGGAGGAAAGCATGACAAGGACAGAAGATTATTAGCTTGCTGTGAAACTCCAGAGAAAACAGATACGTAACACTGAGAAAACCACATCTTCTACCTGTTGGTCTTGAAGTGACCAACAATACGTAAAAAATCCAAAGCATGCAACAAAACCACTACAGTTTTATTCCATAAGCCTCCAAGGCTTCATCTTATATAGCAAGACAGCAAGGGAAATAATAACTTGAATAAATCTTTCTTAATGGAAGCAATCCAAAGATGTTTCTCCTGCATGCAATTTGTCAGAGAGAAAAAAAAAAAAGTTTCACAGGCATCATTTTAATGTAATTAGCAAAACCATAAACACAGGTATGCGTTTAACAGATGTAAAATACATACTGCTATCATACTATTCCCCCAAAATATATAAAAAAATCATCAAGGTAACAGTTATTTCAATCAGACTGATATCTAAAGTGTATGCCCATCCTTTTCTTGGCCTTCACTAATAGGTTGTTCACCAATCACTCAATGATTCTGGCAAGTACAGCCATGCAAACAACGCAACAGTGCCTCTGTCTCGCAGGCCGCCTGCCTCCTGTCTTCTGGGGACACTGATTCAAAGCAACACAAGCCAACACTAGCAGTATATGAAAGAGACCAAAAGAAATTGAACCTTTTTTGAAGTAAATATTATTTTTAGAATTCAGCTGTAAAATGCACCCTCCCACCACCAAATCAAGACTGCAGCAAAGCTCATTTTCACTTTGCTTGAGAGTACTACACTGCTGAAAAGGACAAGAAAAAAAATAAAATACAAGGCAATCTACTGCTCTCAACAGTAAAGTGTCTACTATCATACCCAGCACCACTACTGTATCTCTTTGGACTGTATGAAATACCTTTTTCATAATTCGAACAGTACCTACACAGCATTGCACAACTCAAAGAAGAAAAAAAGCCATCTCTTATACCTTCACAACTGCTCTCCACAAAGACAAAAAACCAAATTATTTGCAAATCAGGAGTAGCACTACAAGTCTGTAAAGACAACAGAAGTGTTTCTTAATTATCATGATTCAAAAACATTAGTAAAGCAATCGGTAAAAGCTGTTTCTTTTGATAGCATTAACGTACATCAGCCTTAAGTATGAGCATGGAGCATCAATGGTCCGGGCATGCTTGCCTTCAGTGGGACTATCAACAAAGAGCGTGTTGACTGCTGTGAGCTGGCAGACACCCTCTGCACCTTCTCTTCAACCACCAGGAAACACTACCCTCATTGTTTTGCAAGTATGCAAAGCAACCGGCACGGATTCATATGGAGGATGTGAGACGCAGAGCAAAATGCATTAAGACACCTCTCAGCTCCTTCAGTTGACAAAGCATTCACTATGAAGGAACACAGAAGTCAAAAAATAAGATTTAGGGTCAACCATAAGTTCTCTGTTTGTTTTGTTTGTTTATACAGAGTGGGTAATTTAGTTTTCCAGTAATATTTCTATTGCAATGGGCTATTGAAGGATTGAGCCATACTTCCTTCTCAAAATCTCCATCTTTCTATCCTATTTGGCTACAGTTTCAACTCCAGTCTTGTCTTCTCTCCCCCTGCTCACAAGAGCTCAGGTGAGAAAGACAGCAGATGAACACCCCTGACATTACAGAGAATGCATTTCCTGTATACAAAGTACTGACATAGACCTCACTGACAACTCTTCACCACAAGTCACGAGGCTCAGGAGACATCAGATAACTACTGCTTACAGTAACAGCTCAAGCAGTCATCAACCTCAAAGAATGTGAGTATGGTAACAGCCTTAAACCAGGCAGCAGCAATTAGGCAGAATCAGCAACCCCTTCCAATATGCCAGCTGGCATTAACCCCAGCTACTTATACAGCTGTGTGCACGTGTATGCATACAAAGGTACACACACAAAGTGGATTTCTTAATTTAATTTTTACGAATGTGGCTCAACCTCCACTTCCAGAATACTGTCCTCTGCTAGAAAAAGCATGTGACATTAACACTGGCAACTTCAACTGAGAAGGGCAATGCTTTCTGCTTAACCCTTTCTAGTCTTCCCTGACTCAATGGAAAAAGAGTAAGAGTTCACAGACCTACTGAGGAAAAAAATCCTATTCAGTTATGAGTACAAAATGTTTAAAATAAATAACTGCATTAAAATCAATCAGTTGCCCCCATAAATTGTCAGTAAAACTGCATGCCCTATGGTGATCAGTGCTTTCTTTAACAGTGAGCAGAAAGCTTCAGGAAACCTGCCTACTATACTCTCAGGTATAATACTCAACCGAATAATCTGTAATCTCCCAATTTTTGACCTGTTACAAAAAACCCAAATAGTAGGAAAGCTTACAGTGGGAAAGTGTGGGACAACAGAGTCTGGGGGAAAAAAGCCAACAAAAACATACCCGAGTTATTGTTATACCAAGTTTCTCCATTTCTACTGGTAATTTTTAATGGAAATACAGAGAGTGAGGTACCTACAAATACTTCTTATTACCTCAGAGATGATCAGAGGGACAAAAAATTATGGACATTCAAACATGCTGCTTTAATGATGCTTAAAGGATCACAACCTCAGCCTTCCAGAAGCCAAGAAATCATTTTGCAAGTGGCAACAGGAAACTGTGGGACAATAAAATTGCAGCAACCCTGTCCTGTACAAAGAGAAAGGGAACTACAAAATTATTCTACTTTTAATGAAAGCCTTAGCTTTTTTGGAGATTACATACATACAACATCATAGTGTGCACTGGGCGGGGGGGGGAACAGGGGGAGCGG
>NW_009938853.1:0-16830 GCF_000696875.1 Nestor notabilis | reverse complement strand
GGGTGGGCAAAGCAAGCAGCTGCGTGGTACTAGGCTTAAATGACAACATATTACTTAAAGTGAAAAAAGTGGGGGGGGGGAAGGTTATCTAAGCAAGATCTTAAGACTTGCCATTCACAACAGGCAGTACTTGAAATAAATCAACTGGTAAATTTGTAACAGCAAATGTCAAATTTACACAATGCTTCTCAACATTTACAAAGGATCTCAGTGATATAGTATCTTCTTGTGATGATAATAAACAAAGCGCTAAGTGGTAGAAAATCCCCAAAGTAAAACCACTGCTCCACACATCTAATTATGTCTCTTTAGACACTGAGAAATCATTTTTTCAGCACCCTGGCATAAGTGAGAGTCTACTGTCTATTCAGCTCTACACCTTCATTGCAAAAGATGTATTAGACTCCTTACTCCAAACCAAATAATTTATGGCCATATACAGAGCTAAACAAGGCTGTTTATATATTTACTAACTTTGGAACCAAATGTAACCATAAAAAACCCTCACAAAACAAACAGGAAGTATTCTCTTCCAACACGTAATTAGCACTTGTTAATCAAAGAGGAAAATGAGAAAATTCTATTCTTGTCCACAAGCTTTTACGAAGCCCTATATTATCACACATTACAACATTAATCCCCCAGTGAGTAATGAGAATATTAGAGGCAGCTGTTTAAAAGGTGAACAAGCATATCATAACTCCAAAGTCCAAAATTACACACTGCTTATTAGGAGGACTTTAACTCAGGGAACAGTAAGTTTACAGCGCATAAAAGTAAACCTTTGGAAAAACTTAGCCTAGAGCACAGCAGTAACATTAGAACCTCCTCTAGGAAAAAAGCATGGCCTGTGGACTCAGTTCTTCAAAAATATGCTTAATTTAAAACAAAAATTTTGTGGTGAGGGAAATAAATTAAAGAGGGAATCGTTTGCTGCCTTCTGCCAGATTTAAAGCATTTCAGTAAGACTGTCTGTCAGTGTCAATGGGAGAATAGATACCCTAAACCAACAAACTGCTTGACTGAGCATATGTCTTCATACACAAATACTAACCCTCCCACAGAAATCCTCGTTTCGGATATCTTCATCTGCCTCCAGGCAAAGCTCTGTTGCTTGCAACAGTATCTGAAATTTGGCTGAGCTGACAAATGACTATCATTTCTCATTTGCAAGAGTAGGAAGATCCCTAAACAAAAAATTCTTCCATTCTTCTAAGCAGGCAAACATTTTCTGGCTTCAGGTGAGATAATGGTCCCTATTTCAGGAAGTTCTGTTTACCACGAAGGAACACAGGAAACGTTACGTTATCGAGTTTCCAAAACAATGGATTCAGTTTGTAATGCGGATCCTAACTTCTTTCTTGTCCCTTTCTGTAAAATCAGTAACAGTTACTTGAAACAGAATACTGAGAGCTATTAACACTGTCATAACAAGGATGAGGAAACTGCAACAATAAACCAATGAATTAGCTTTTCTAAAAAAAGCACTGCTGTTTTAATGCAGCCTTTGGCAGTGCAGCAATCCAGCACAGTTCCCCAAATCATGCTGCAAACCTTAAGGCTTCTTCCTAGAAGTACCCCATTTCACTCGGTTTACTGATTGCTGAGTCAGTCAGCTGTTAGCAGCGCCTTTCTCTTTCCAAGCTCAAACTCAGAAGACAGTTCAGTACACAGGAAACACGGTAAGCAGCTTACATATACATCACGCCTAAAATCAGGTAGCAAAAAAATCAAGAATATTGAAAATCAGCACTGCAGCGCAAGGAAGGCATAAAAACATCCCCTACTCCCTAAGCATTTGCTTTTACCCCCGCGCTCCTTTCTGACAATATTACATTTGGGTACAGGTTAGAGCTAATTTAGCATGTGCTGCAATCCAAAACATTTTGCAATCTATTTCACAATACATGCCTAAGGAAGGGAAAGAATAGCCAGGAAAAGACTGTTTACACAGCAGGCTGGCATGCTCACCAAACTAACAACCTAATTTGTAAATTTTGAGACTTGGTGGTGTTGTTCCACTAAATCTCAACAGGCCTGTTATGTGGCAATTATGTCTTCTATTTTCTCTAATCGCTTTTTGGGGTTTGGCTTTGGTTGGTTTTTGGTTGTTGGGTGGTTATTTCCCCCCCAGTTATTATGTATCTGTTTTCTGTCTCAATTTATAAACACCTCTTTAGAAGCTGGACCAGAAATATTGTGAATTACACCATAACATCACGAGGGAAGGATTATTAATCCTATACCTGGCAGAATGCTTCAGGATATGAGAAACTTTCCCTACTGGAAATCTCTAATAGCTATTAAAATATATAATCAACCATCTAGCATCTTCAGTAACTGCAAAGACATCAGTTGTGTAAATTCTTGTTTCCCTAAAACACTTGCCTGGTTCAGGATTAAGGAATAATTCTTATTTGAATTGAAGGAATGAAATAGAAATTTTCCATGTAGAAGCTCATCCTAGGGTACATCAAAAGTTAGGTAGCAACAGGAAAATGTTCTGAACATTTAAATTTCTAATCAACCCCTAAACCTGAAGTTACTGAAGATAAAATAGTGTAACTTGTAGGCTAGGTATTTGCTACATTGAAAGGAAGGTCAGGATATAGAAAGAACTATGACATTTTATCTGATAGCTAGTATGTTATGAACACTTCAGCAAGCACCGAAGTGAAAGAAGGCACCTTTTAAAAATAGAGTTAAATAAAAAGCAATAAAAATATCAATGTACTACTTTTGTTCAGTGAACACAGAATTATTCTTATTCCTTTAGACAGATGGGAAAAAAAAAATCTTTGGAAGTACTATATTATCTTAAACAACTTATCCCAGAATGTTTAACTTGACATCAAGTAAAGCAAGCAGGAAGCTCTCAACACTTGCACACCTCATGATAGGCCAAAACAAAGCTTCCCAACTCATTCTGCTTACAGCTAAACCGTTTGACAAAGTCATACCCTTAGCAAACCACTTCTTAACATTGGCTCACATGGAAAGTATCAACTAACTTTTTTGTATACATTAGGAAATGTACTATGTTTTTTAAAGACTCAACTCCAATTCATCATTAGTAACTAAACTAGAGGAGCAGTGCCAGCTGAAAAAGCAACTTTCCTCTGCAACTGAAAACTGGAGGCTTGTAATTACCTCCCTGTGGGGCTCCCACCAAAACAGAAGATCAGCCATTTGTCAGGATACCGAAGCTGGATTTCCGTAGTATGATACATGAACAGCTAGCTTCAAATTACTTTGATATAAAATTAATAAGAACCAACTTACAAGTAGCAGCTCAAGTACTTCATCAGCTTCAAAAGAATAGCAAATGCTGAGAACAGTTATTTGCTTTGCAAACTGAAGTGTTCTACAGACCAAGTATGCGCAAACCACTGATTTGTCAGCGCTGCTCTTAGATCTGCACCAAAAAGCATTCCACACTTCCAGAAACTAAGTTCTAAATAAAAAGATGATGACTTAAATATTACCCTTTCAACAAAAACCTTATCAACTTTCATATTCATGGAAAAATTATATACAGAATGGAAAATTCAATTTGATTTTCCATACCGTAACAACAATATTCTGCTTACTCATCAAGAATGAATATGGCAAATAAGTTTGGAATAGGCTTAAAGTTCAATGCAGTCTCCAGCACATGTATATGAAAGAAAACTACAAGAATTTAGAGAGCAGTTTATATAAGACATTAAATTTACCTGTCTTGCCTGCCTGGTTTGGACTACCATGTGATTTTTTTGCTCAAGAGACAGCATATCTTATCCAAATACATCAACTATCTTGTCTATCTCCTCAACAATTTTTCCAACATGCCCCACGGCTATAACAGTGTGCCCCATGCTGTAAATGAAAGCAGACGTTATGACTATTTTACATTTTAATGGGGTACATAAATCCCTCCCACTTCTTGCAGAGATCCCAGAGCTATTTTCCTGCTAATCATAGCTTATCCTCATTTGCCTGAATTGTATCAACACCTTTAGCTTTTAAAATTTTATTATTATTATTATTTTTATGTTTCCATTTCCAGAAAGCACAAACAAGCACAAAAAGGAAACTAAGTCCTATGTCGACAGTAAATTTTACTCTTGTGAGAGGCCAGAGGGGCAGGAAAGAAAAAGGTCAAACTGATTTTTTTTCCTGCCTGAAATTGGCTAGACAGACTAATGATGCTGGTTAAACCTTTTGCTTGCCAATGGGTAGATTCTCTCAGTCAACACTTCTTCGTTCTCTTAATAGCTCTGGATTTGCAAACTCTTTTAATAATTAGCTTGCTACACAACCATAACTGTTACTATGTGCCAAAAGAAGTAGAGAGATACTATTCAGCAATTTAAGCACTTTTGTTATCTTCCTCCAGTGAAATACACTTACATTTTATTCTCTCGTCCCCTTCCTCTACCAGTTTTCTGCTGCTCATTCATTTCCTGTCTGCCTATACTTGGAGCTCCCAATGCATGCCTTTAGGCAAAGCACTGACTAGGAGACTCTCCACGTTGCTCATAGCCGCAGTAAATTAAGAAGTTGAAAACAGGAATGTCGTTACTTCCTTCGCATTGCTCAGTGCAGTTGTCCAGGGGAGGTTGGTGATCAAAGCTTAGTCTCATCAACAAAGCTTTACTCTCATCAACAGGACCTTGTACCACAGTTCTTATTTCAAAGCTGTTCAGATGCAACCAAAGGCTTTAATTCTAACGCACCTTCCAACTACTTTTAATCATTAAAATATTCTTGGTAACATCACTTATGCACCCAGTCCCAATTTTCCTCAGTCTCAAACATTTGCTTTTTGAGGAAATGTTCTTTTGAAAAAGCCTTCAACAAAGCAATGCCTCATTATAAGATTTTATTCTATTTTTTTAAGCAGAGTTCTAGCCTTCGACCATTTACAGCTTACATACTGAAATAATTACAAGCTGAGTAGCCAACAGTACAGTATTTCAATATTGTGACCCAGTGATTTACTTATAATGCTTTGAATGTCAATGACCCGTGAATATTACCAGAATGAAGGGAAGTTTGAGTGCAACAGAATGTATTACATGTAATCTGCAAATTTTCATTAATATACTAAAAGGAAAAAAAAAAAAAAGAAAAAAAAAAGACAGCTCTGCCACCAGGCAGACCAACATGTAATTCAGACACCATTAGCAACAAAGGCAAAAATAGATACAATATACCTTAAGACAACCTACACTTTTTCTTAGAATTTCAAAGCTTGAAGCAAACAACTCTTTTGATTATTATCCCTTTTTTATACCAAGAAAGTTGTTATATTGTTACATATTGCATGTAGAAAAAGCAGACAATTCAGATAAATACTGGAGTAAAAGTATAGATGACAACAATGTTAAAGATTTGTCCACACTTAACATTCTACTTCTTAGTAACAGTCAAATCCTTAAAATAATATCTTTTAGTAGCATTCATGCAGGAAAGTGAGAGACTACTATTATAAATTATTATACTATTGCTAATAGTACAAAAAGTCTTTCCTAATAGTTTCTGTGACATTACAGCGTAGGACACATCCAAAGAAACTAGTTCGTAACTAAATATTCAACAACTGAATTGGAGGGAAGTCTGAGCAGACAGTTGCTTTATTATTTTTCTCATACCACCTTTCTGTTGAAGTAGCTGTCACAGTTAAGAAAAAAAGGTTCCATTTTCCCAATGCAGTAAGGTTTCCAGTTTTAGTCCAGAAAATATCAGCACAGAGGCAGCGAATTGAAGTTCTTTCATTCCTTGTCCTCATGGTATTCAGAAAGTAAGTAAACTAGGTTATCACTCTCCCTAATTACATCAGCTTACGTACTTGACATGTACGAACAATACATTAATCTTCTCCTCATCTTGAATGAAATCTGCTTTCCTGTTCTCTGTTTCTTCAAGAGAAGAATAGGAGATGGTATACTTACCAAATAACCACTTTATAAGCTAATTATCTTTTCTACAAGTTGATTTCAAACCATGACCATTTAAAAAAAAACACCAAACAAACAAAACCCAAAAAACAGAAAAACTTCAGTAAATTCAAATTGAAAAGCTCTTAAGTGAACTGTGGAAACTTCAATGCCAGGGAGAAGAAACACAACCAACTACTCATTAATACAAGCAAAGCAGTTTAACTGTTACCACTATGTTCTTCTAAAATACTATCCCATAGCAGCAGCTGACTACATATTCATAATTTAAAATGACCAGGTGCAGAGCGGGAGCAGCAGCACACTGAAAAATATCTGATGGAATGTTGATGCTTAGAAATAAATTACATCCTATCTGCAAGAAACTCTTGCTTGTTAGCCTGTGAGTTATCCTGCCCTGTGGAAAGCAGAACTTGTGGCCTGATGTCCCACAGTGAACAGCAATAATCTCAGCATCTTGCTTCTGCTGCCCTTTAAAAGTTCTCCTTTATTCCTCCACTCCCAAAACAGCCATTCCCCACTCATTATATCTTCCCTATCTTTCTTAATTATCAAAGCAACAAGAGGTATCACATGCTAGGGTTTGTTCCAAGGTTTAGGTATGCCATCTGATCAGTTAAACCATGGCTCTTTGGTGAACTGGCAAGCTAGGAAAAGAACAGGCAACTGTTGAGCTGTTCTTTTTTGTCCCTCGGAATTGATTTTCTTCAAGCTTGTGCCAACTCAGTATTTTGGGGATTTCTGCCCATTGAGTATGACTAAAAGCAGCCTACAAACTGTTGAGTTTCTTCCTATATGTATATAGACTTCCCAGGTCTATATACAGTTGATTTCATCGGCTTGGAGGTTTTCCAGTAATGTTCCTCCATAAGCATTCAGGCTTTTATAAATAAATTCTTCCCTCCCCCCATCTGAAATAAATCCCTTTTGGAAGAGGAAGATAATTCTTCAACAAGTGTTTGCATAAAACTGGCTAAACTTTCTCCTTCTTGTGCCTGAAAATGACTGCTCAGCCCATAACAAGTTTCGCGATGCCAAAGCAGTAGCAGTTCCAGCTGCCACCAAAGAGCCAAACTAATCCTCTTTCCTCCAAACCGCAAGACTCAGATTTGGAAACCTTTAAACACAGCATTTGTCACTTGGGCCACTGTGTTCACTTCCTCTTCAATATGCCCAGCCATAACCAGACTTCAGTTTACTGCAAAGATGCCAGTCATCATTCTTCTCTTAAAGAGATCTTGTCTCTCTCTCTTGATACATCCTAGTTTAATCAAGAAACCCAAATTACTAGCTATTTCTATTATTTTGACTCCTTTCAGATCCATTTCTCCACTCCCATTCTTGAATCCTTACCACATCCTTCTGAATAAAAATTAATGATACACCAGACTACATGGAAAACATCGAGAAATCACAAATCATGGGAAACTGTTAAGCTGATACACTACAACAGTAATGGATAAGAGCTGTTTTAAACTAACAACTAGCCAACATTCTACAAGTGACGAATACAGAAGCAAACACTGTCTCTTAGAATAACAAGAAGTTGTTCTTGTTTTTGCTCCATAGAAATAGAGACTGTACAGCTCATCTCCACAGACGGAAGCAGTAATGAATCATAATTTCATTAGCTTCCACAACAAAAGATGGTTTGATTTTAAGAAAGTTGGTATCAAATGTTTTTACAGCCTCAGAGTTGAAAATGCAGCTACAAGGATCCCAAGGTCAAACGTTTGCTTTGGAAATCAGTGTCTGGCTTGCATGCTGTTTAACTCTGGGCACTTCTGCATAGAAGCTGCTGATTTTAAAACTCTAGCGACCCAAACTAGTGGATTAGCGCAAACTAGTGACCGCAACTCAGGGCTTTTCAACTCCACTGCAAGTAACATGAGGTATGCGATAAAAAAATAAAAAGCATTGTTTTCCTGGCAGAAGCCAAGATGTTTTATGAAGTTTTCAACAAAGGAAAATGTGGTTAAAATGAGTCCTTAGATGTTTTTCAAATATACATAACACTCATGAAATATAGAGAAACCATTGTTTCAGCTTTAACAAGCTCCGACTGTGTTTGGGAAAGAACAGTTTTGGGGAAAAAAGGAACAGTCATGATAATCTAAAACTGCATAAGAAAGCTTTGATATAATCCAAAGGAAGAAAATTACATATTATTGTACTTCTTTGAATCAGATCACAGCTGAGATAGGGACAATTGATTTTTTGCACACAGCAGATTTCAAGCATTTACTGGTTGCAGAAGAGTGATTAGTTCTCTTGGACATGGAAAGACAAAATAAAAGATGTGATTTGACAACTCCTCAAAGGAGGCAAGGAGGCAAATAACTTTCAGAAACATGGGGCTTGGTCTTCTGGGGGTTTTATAGGGTTTCTTTTTTAAATATTTAACACATTCAGCATACAAGACTACTTGGTTTCTTTTGGGGATTGGTTACCTTGCATTTTTTAAAATTAACTACTGCAGACAAAGTTTTTATGATTTAGAACTGCGATGCAGAATTAGCTATATAGGCTGACAAGCATATTTTGATAGAGAGAAGTTTTGTGCTGGGTCCGCATACACAAGGTGAACCTTGCTTTAAAATGTTTGAACCAGTTCTGGTTGCTGACTAGACTCCTAGAATTGTTCATAGCTTTCAACACCCTTTTTCACTTGATGGGATGACACCATAGCAGAACAATATTATGAAATAGTACTTGCAGTTGGAATACCAAAAACACCCACCCACGTTCAACTCTAACAATTGCACTATATGACTTCTGAATATAAGTTAAGATTTTTCCAGTTGCTTTTGTCAGAGTAACTCAGATTCTACTGTACCACATTTAGGTATCTTTCTTCCAGCTACACTGTTACAAGAGTCGATGGATTGTTGAATACTTTCTTCAGGAGTCTGTTAGCATTACTGACAGTGACAGTACTGAACTTTGCCTCATTCTTTAACATTGAATTTTGCCTCATTCTTTAACATTTTGTACAACAAAGTAGTATTTCAACTACAAACATACAAATTATTTTAGACTTGATAAAATATTAATGCAGCTCCTAGCAATTCAATGAACGTATTCACAGCTGAACATCAAATACAGATTTTAGAGCATGTAAAACTTATAATGAACACTTTTTTTTTTATAAGCTATATCACCAATACTTTTTAAGCTCTCAGCACAAAGTTATTTTGAAGGCTAGATTATCGACCATTTACCTCTGGAACTCTGCACGGCTGAAGTAGTCAGTCCTTAAGGCTGAAATGTCGATCTATACACTTAGAAAATATTTTAGTCCAATGTTCATAAAACCTGTGATGCCACAGGTTAAAACCAGCTTGAAGCTGAAGAGGAAAAAGAACGCAAACACAAACCAAACAAAACATTTTTTATGAGTACGCCATCTAACATATCAGCAGTTGCCCCATTCTGTTCTGCTTTAGCAGGGAATTTGAGCTTTTACAAAGAATAAAGAATTCCTGTGTATCCTTCCTGCCACATTATTCTCCCTATTCACTTCAGTGCCCAAGTAAACCACAGCAGAAGCTGAAGAAAAGGGACTGCTGAGCAGCTTGGAGTTGTTTTCCCACAGCTATCTAGCCCACATTTCCAAAAGGTTATGAGTCTGTTCTTTAAAGAGGCCAGATCCTTAAGATTAAAGGTAAGTCTCAAGCAAATGCAAGTTCAACTTACTGGACTTCCCTATGCTATCTGTAACCTTTTTTAGACACATACAGCATTGGAATGAGGAGTAAGTCACAGTAAGAATCTAAAGGCCTCTCAAAGTTTGTGAGAAGACACAAAGAACGTATAATTTTTAATCTTCATTAAGGCTCCTGAAGGTGGTACTGTGCTTTCCTACTCCCTAAAGTTACTGAATGACTGGATTTTTCATGCTGTCTGAAGACTTTCAGTTCAGGAAAATAAACCACAAAATCAAATATTTACAGATGTCAGCCTGAAAAAGAACTTCAATTTTACAACCTCTCTTTGCAGGCAGAGGGCCTTAAGGAGCAAGTTTCATTTTTCTTGAAATATGTATTTCAAATAAGCATATTTAAATTTTAGTACCTCTGCTGCACTTTAGGAAGCTTAATAATTGTAGTATGATGTGTCAATATCTGCACTATAGCCAGAATTTGAAAACTGAAAACAAAAGGTTTACTAAACTCTTACTAATTTAAGTACATATGTTTCTTAAACTTCTGATCAGTGAGCCCTGAAGAAAAAAAGCCTGAAGAGTATCATGGAAAAAGTGATGAATAAAATCATACCCTGCTTGCAGGGGTGGCTTTTCTTTTTGTTTTTCTCTCTCTCCTCCTCTATTCTAAGTATACCTGTTATTCCAAGTACCTCTGGAACAGGACGCGCTGGTATGCTGTCTTCAACCATTTTTCAAAGATAAGGATAGCAGATATTCATTTCATTCACGTGATACTTACTACAGGCAGCAGAGTTTAAAACCACAAAGTAGTCTTAAACAACAACAATGTTGTGTGGAAATGTGTCCTTAACTTCTTTACAACAGTCACTAACTCATAAACTGGACACTCAAAGTAGTATTCCAATCAGCAGAAACTGAAGTCATTTCTGAGAGAAGTACTATCTGGAGACAATAGTCAAGGCTGATTTTTGCATCTAGAATTAGGATTCAGCTGCTGTGTTTGAAACGTGTATAAATCCTAATTACCCTGAGTACACAATGAACTGAAAATTAAATAAATCCACTAGTTTAATTTTAACTTAAATGAGCCCTTAAAGATACTTTAAAAAATGCCCCATCAGTAAACACTGAAGAGATCTTTAACGTATTTAATGCAGACACATCATGAACAGGATATGCACATAAGAGCCCAGATTTTTTTTAATGCTAAATTACTCACAGTGATAATTAAACTGATGAACGTCACCCAGAGTGAAAACAACTCTCACCAATCCTATTTTTTCACCTACAACTAATTTGCACTTGGACCATTTGAAGATTCAGAAGCCTATTGTACTTGAGGGGCTTTTTGTTTGTTTGTTGGTTTGTTTTGTTGGGGTTTTTTAAGCATCACTTAGCAAAGTTAAGAACTGAGCACATGGAATTACATCCTCCTGTCACCCACTTTTGGCTGGGGTGAGACACAGCTTTATGCTTGATCTTAATCCCTGCTCATCCCGGCCACTCTAGTTAAACTCATTTTAGAACACTGTTGTGGAGACATGTGACTAAGACCAGTACTAGATACCTCTTTCTCTTTAAGGAGGTCTACAGTCATTTCATTTATTTTTCATTCTGGTTTTTAGTCAGCTTCTTCATTCAGATACGTAATGAGCTCTTCTAAATCTCTCTCTACACACAGACAGTCAATTAAAACCCATTACCAATATTCCTATCGCCTGGTTTGCTCCTTACAGAACCTTAAAAAAAAAAAAAAACAAACAAAAAAAAAAAAAAAAACACACACACAAACACAAAAAAAAAAAAAAAAAAACCCAAACCAAACAAAAACAACCAACCCAAAGTTAGTTTCCCTGTCCATGGAAGAATCCTGGCATTATCACTTCCCTTCTAATTTTCAGTGCAATTCCGGTTATCATTCACAATTTACACCAAAGCATTGCTAGCATACAGAGTGCAGGCTTAAATGGCATGGAAAAAGATAAGATATTGATGACCCATAGCTACAGAAAAGTATACAGGTTCAGATTCAAGTTCTTCAGGCTCTGCTGGCCTTCCTCATGTTGTGCCTGTAAAATGAGGTTAGTATTCCTGTGTCCCGCAGAACTACTTAATGTGAGACATCTATGCACTGTGATATTGTCATAATTCCTGTGGCTGACAGGAAGCACCAGCTGAAGTTCTGGAGTCTATTCTAATGCACTGCAAAAAAAAGAAAAGTCAAAGAACACAACATACCCTGTCACTTGCCCATAACAAGTTTTCACAGGCAACTTGGTTGTTGAATATCATCCCGATTCAATTGTTCCACATAACTGGGATGACAAATCTTGTCATACAACTTCACTCACATGTCAGGAACTCCCTTACATGAAGAAATACTGGAACTTAACATGAAAAAAGCACCGCACCCCATTACAAAGAAATACTACTACAAAAAAATGATTACAGTTTCTCTACAGTAAGAAATCTCACCAAGAGAAAAAAAAAAAACAAACCCTAGAGGTTCTACCAGTTGTGTATCTTAACCAGTATTAGCACTAGTGAAAATAAAGTAGACTTCCCAGAACATTTACAATATTACGCTGGCTTGCATTTTACAGGACAAGGTTTTAAAAAGCAAGACGAGCATTAAGGAACAAAGAGCAGTTCACATGTTCTGCCTCCAAAGGATGCTAATGCTCTTTCAGCTAGACAGCATAACACTGAACTGGCTTATCTTTTGGGTAAGTTTTCTAACAGAATAAAGTTTCTGAAAGTTGATACCAGCATGGCATATGAGGAAAAAACCCAAAACAAACGGCATGAAACACTTCCCTCCTTAACTAGGAATGAATTTCACAGCAGCTGTACATCAGCTGGCCCCACAGTCTGAACCTCCACACCAGCAAACTGCTGCTGCTTTATAACGTTATTCCCCAGCAGTAACTTCTCACAGGAGAACACACAAAATGTCTTGGAAACCATCGGATTATGAAGAATAGCAGCCTACAACAGAAGTAGTGTCCAATATTCCTACCTGTATATCTTTCAAATGCTGAAAAAGAAAGGAAAAATACAGGAGCTGAAACTATCAATGAGAGTTGTTGTAGTCATTAAACACTGTAATGATGTCTTTTCACTGGAACCAGAGCTCTGACTATTGAGAGTAACTTTTTAATTCCACAGAAATGAAGCCAACCACTCCAACACCAAAACCAAATATCTTGGGGGGAAAAAAAAACAAAAACAAATCCCAACCTAAAATTGTAAAACCACTTCACAATCAAGTTCCGCACCATAGTTATCTACCACTTAAAGGGTTTTTTTACTGATTGAAAATAAAACCCTGGATCACAGAAGCAAGGGTGGTATATGATAGCAAGAGGCAATCTAGGGAGACCACCTTGCCAAGTGTAGCTTTTCTTAACTGACCAGGCCTCCAAGCACATTTGCTTTCACTTACTGCCAAGGTTATCAGCTAAGCACACCTTTTTATGTCAATTTCTTGGTTCCACTCACCCTCCAAAGAAGAACACGAGGAATCAAAGTCATGTATCCTACAAGAAACTACAAACCATGACTCAGTAACCTGCATAGTCCAGGGCTTTAGAATTCAAGTTAATTCCCTTCAGTAAATTATAACAGGAGACCTTTACGTGAACCTGACGGTAAGAACGCCTCAATCAGCTGGGAGTTACTACAACAGTACATGCACAAGGTATTTATGTGGTGCTCAAAGTCACAAGCTTCTAATTTAGCCGAAAGTAAACGCCCCTTAAGAACCTTCATATTTCACAGTGCAAAACCATATTTAAGTAATCAAAAAGTGAATAATAGAGCAGTTAGCCAGCTCTTTAATACATTAGCTAAAAGTATATCAATTCCATTGATTTTTATGATGGGCTGATTTCACATAATGGATTAAGCTCACTAGAAGGACTGTAAAGGGGAAAAAATGCTTTGCCAGAAGTAGTGGAAGATGGTGTCAAAATGCTTTCATGACAAGCCTACTGTTAAAACATTTTATTTGGAGATGCTAAATTTAGAATACTACTGTCAAAAATAGATTTGGTGCTAAAACTTGAGTAAAAGCCATGATTACACCTCTGCAGAGGTATCTCACAGATTTCAGTTGTATTTTCCTTTAAAGATCTTGTTTTATTCCTAGCTAAGAAACAGGAAGCTTGGACTACGAATACATAGTAAGCTTCGACACGGCAAAAGGTTAACAGCAGGATGCTCCAAGGATCCATAAAGCAAGCAACATTTAAAGGCACTAATTAATGATCTGGAAAGGAAAGTAGAAAAGTTAACAGTTATATAGGTTAGTCAAGTACAGAAGACCAAAAATGTAACCAACTGGGAGCTAATCAACTATGATGTGCAGGTGTAATACTGGCAGATAAAATTCAACATTAATAAAGGCAGAAGAAGTGTCACTGAGAGTTGAAGGCAGAATTCTTAGCATGGTCAGCAACCTTCTAAATTAATCAGACCTAGTATAAACAACAGGATTACAAGCATCCCTGTGGAACTCAAGGAAGATCTCTTCAGTATGAGAACACAGCTGTTGAAAATTGAAAGTATTAGGATTCAAAAGCAGCAGTGGCAAGCCCTAGCAAAACCGTATTTTCATAATAAAACTAGTGCTTCTCTCAATTGCTACCTGCAAAAGGCTTCTGCACTATTAGATTAATTGGAGAATTAGAAATCAATAATGTTAATACAAAGAATCACAAAGCAAAACATGAAAAAATACATAGTTATAGACTAAACAATGTAAATGGAAGGGAAATTTGTTTACACTCAAAAATTAAGATGCTGCTCACTGACAGGGGGAATAACACAGTTTAGAGGCACACTCTTTTGATGCAATGCATATGCAAGTTAATCTCTGGTGTGTCTTTATAATCAAGAATCCGCCAACAGCCAAAGAAGGACAGAAAACTGGACCGCGGCAAGGATCCAGGCCCACTTCTATTAAGTATTCGTGCAATTGGTGCAAGACCCATATCATGTCAGAAGTATTCAGCATTGGCCTCCTGTAATACTTAATATCTGCCACGATATAAGTATTATATTTGGAGTTCATCTAGCTGAAACTCCACTGCCACTATTTCAATGCTAAAACCACCATGATGGTCCTGAAGGGGGGTGAGGGGAGGGGATGGGAAGAACGGGGCCAAAACCGCCTCCTTGCAAATAAAATTTAAAAATCAAGATGCTGAAGAGCAACACTGGAGCGAAAAAACTGCACTATAACTAAAAGACAGCACTACAGACTTCCAGACTTTGGCTAATCATTTAAGACAACTAAAAGAACTCTGAAACTCTTGATAAAGCAATTGGCTTATAAGTATGAAACAGCACCATTCTCAAAAGCCCCACTCCAACTGCTGAAAAAGAAGCCATATTTTGACTTCTGGGCCAGTCCTTTCTCTTGTAAGCACTGAAGACCCCCAACACAGGTCAACTTGCATCTAGAGATTGTTCCTGCACTTCCACACCAAAGATCCTTAACGAAACAGACTGAGGATGGCTGCAGAGACAAAGACCCTCCCATTTTGGTGCTTTGAATCAAACTTTTGTGCCAGGTGGATCATGTGAGACTTAGCATGTGCACTAAAAAAAATAAATCACTAAAAATATAAAATGCAAAATCTGTCAAGAAGCTCTTGTCTCTTGAGCTAAACGTAATGTAAATTGCATTCAAATGATTTTAAGTATTTGGAAGTACCCTATTTTTAGATGAGTGTTCCTGGAGCTACTTTTTGTTCTCATCCCAAAGACAAACATCACACCCTTTCTGCAATAGCGGAAAGAAAAACATTTAACAAGTTTACACCTAACGTACAGCTTATCAACATGTACGCAACCAAGAAACAGCAGCAGGGTATCATCTCATTAAAGCAGCTATTTGGCACTGAAATCTATTCTAAATTACCTCTATTCTTTGTCTGTATAGATTATTCCTGAACTCATTTGAACAAATCCAGCCTGCGATGGTGAGTGGGAAGGAACAAATCGTTGTATAAAGGTGAAACAGTACCACCTCACCACTAGGCTAGGCAATGACTGTCACATGGCATTTTTAAACCATTTCCATTACTTTCATTAGTGTCTTTGAAATGCCTTCTTCCCACAGGAACGAGGTACATGAGGAGTAAGGTATCCTCATTCATGCAGCTTACAATTCTGAAAAGCCAGGCAGCATCCAGTAACAGCCCGAGTGTTATCATTACCACCTTAATCTCAAGGGTGGGTCGTATGTGGTGTCCTTGCCAGGCACCATTTGTACCATTTCTGAGATGACCATGCTGCCACAATCTCCCTATCGACAATGATTTGAGGAATAGTTCTCTCTGATGTGCATTCACGCTCTACAGATAAATTAAGCCTAATAAAAAGTGCTGGCAATACCACTTAAAAAAGGCCAACATCACAGAAGGACACAGACAAAATTGCAAATCACGGAAAACGACGAAGCTGGCACTAGAAAGTGAAATGCTTTTCCTGATATAAGCAATCCTTTGTATTTAGGAGGTGGAGTTCCAAGTGTTCGGAGCAGCATGATCTTCACTGCCGTTGCAAAGGAGCGAAGTTGAGAGTAGCAGTGTATAAAAATACACGGTTAGTTACATAGTTTTGGTTTGCACAGCTGTTGGCTATGTTCATTTACAGTTCATGTAGTGCCAACATCATTTATATAAACAACAGAGGATGGTTTGCTCCTGCTCATCGCCATAAAAGTTATTTCTCTCAGCAGCTGCTGCACAAAAAACAGGTTCTATTTCAGTATCACCCACTGTAAGTTTACGAAGCGGCGGGTTCTGGAGACCGCTGAAAACAAGTAGGACCTAAAGAAACTTGGCCGTACTTAATAACGAAGGGGAGGGAGGGAGGACGGACGACAGACACTTCTGCTTTCTTGGAGTGGAAGGAGGTAGTAACCCTCTGCTAACACGGGTAAAAGTCACATGAAAACTAAGTTGCTTTAGGCAACTACTTGGAACAAGAGCCTTGGTTTCCCTGACCCTCTCCAGCTTTATGAATTAAAAGGAAATATAATAAGGATTATCCGGATTTCGGCAGATAAGAGAAAGTCTAAAATATTAAGTGACACGTTATATAATGAACATTGACTGATCGAACTCGATATGACAGCGGTGCACAGAGAGGTGAAGCCGCGGATGCTGCCCTGGTACTCCCCCCTGCACACGCACGCACACACACACACAC
>NW_009938852.1:13170-19525 GCF_000696875.1 Nestor notabilis | reverse complement strand
ACCTGAACTTCCCCTGATTCAGTTTAAACCCTTTACCCCTTGTCTTGTCACTACACTTCATGAAGAGATGATTAACTTCAGGCAGCCACTTCCAAATACTTGGAAGAAGCTGTTTTCTTCAGCAGGTGCTTAATATTTCCTGGCAATGAAGGCTGTTGAGTTTGCTTCTCATAGGGGCTGCCAAAGGTGAGGACAGGTTTGAGTGTCCCAGGCAGCTTTTGCAGATGATTGTCGTCAGCTGTGTTGGGGTGGGTTTTATTGTCCAGGACATGGCTTCTGTCTCACTTTGCTGCTCCTGCATTCTGTAGCCTGGCTGGAAGCTGACTCTGAGTTTATGGCCTCTGTGCCTGACTATTGGCAGAGCTGAGGATGTCATAAAAAGTCATATAAAACCCTTCCTGAGCAGACAAATCACTGCCTGTAGACCTGAAGAGGTCCCGATTGCCTTTGACCTCTGCTGCCAGCTGGCAATGAGGATGAGAAACCTGGTGTGTGCGGTGTCTGGACATTAGCACTTCGGGAGCTGGTGTCTCGGTCACCAGAGGGGTGTCCAGTGAGGCTTTACACAGATGGAGGTTTAGGTGGGTGATTAAGTGCAGATATCCATGTTGGTGGCACCCTGTGTAGAACGTGCTCAACTACTTGTTTTTGTCCTGACACATTAGGTTTAGGAGCAGGATCTGGACATTCGCACTTACGGAGCTGGTTTATGGGGCATCTCGGAGCACTGCGCTGCCTGGTCGTATACATATGGAGGTTTACATGTCTAAGCAAGGGTGGATTGCCACGTTGGTGGCACTGTTCTGGGGGGCACCCTCTGTAGGACATGCCCAGCTCCTCGTTTCTGTCCTAACACATTAGGCTTAGCATTAGGGTCTGGTCGTTCACACTTAGGGACCTGGCATCTCGGTCGCTGGAGGGTGCTGCCCAGTGAGGCTTTCGACAGATGGAGTTTTAGATGGGTAACTGAGGATATCCATGTTGGTGGTACTGTTCCAGAGGGCACCCTGTGTAGAACATCCAGCTACAGATGAAGTGCGATTAAAAGATACTTGGAGGGCATGATCAAGGAAAGAAAGACAGATAGTACGTGGTTTTTAATAACTTGAGAAAATTTGTTTTAGACTGGAAGTAATAATTAAAGGAAATGTAGAATATAATATTCTTAATCTCTGTTGCTAACATTGCATTTTTACTCTGAAAATAAATATATTTAGAACAGAAATGGAGCGGATGACTAAGGTGTTACATTTTTTTAATTCCCTTTGTTGCTGGAGTTGGGGTAGCTGCTCTGCTTGGGGTTTGAGTAGCTGTGTTTGTTGCTTTGCCATCAGATCCTGGGACATCTTTTCCCTGCTCCTTACAGAACAGGGCCCTACAGGCACAGGTCAAGGCCAGCACGTTGCAGCAAGCTGGATCATGCTGAAGAGGAAGTGGCTTGCTTCTTAATGTAAGAAGACTCAAGAAAGGAAAGTAACTTGGAAAAAGGTAATTTTTCAACAATTGAAGTCCCTTTTTTTCCCTCAGTGAATTCATAGTAAATTAATGTCCATTCTGTAGGAAGAGATAGTTCTGAGGTAATGCCTACATAAGTCAGTTTTTGAGCCTGTGTTTAAGGCTTCAGCTGAGGTGATGGCAGCCTTTTATACAGCTCCTTTAGCAGAGGGTCAGTGCAATTTCTCACCATTAGCTCTGTAGCTGAACTGCATACAGACTGCAGACTGGTTTGTGTACGGCATGTTTCTCAGCAAGGCTTCCTATGTATCTAGCTCAGTTAGGTCCCCGTGAAATCAACCTGTTTGGTCTTGCATGGAAAAGAAGACCCCTGTACCAGGTGTGCCTTCTGCAAAGAGATGCTGGATACGTGATCTTCTGGTTTGCTCAGCAGGTAGAGCAGGGCACAGGCATGTATACATCTTCTTGCAGGATGCAGTGTTCTCTTTTGCAAGCCTATAAGCTGCTTAAATAGAGAAGATATTACCTCATAGATGACGTTTCATCCTCCATGCTGAGTTACTGAGTATTATTGTTGTCATTTGAAATGTTCACTTTGAAAACCTTCTTAGGGGAAAGACTGCTATCCTCTTAATATCTATTCCAAACTAATTTAATGACCACAACTTAAATTTATGCTTTCCCGCACAAAGAAACACCAAAGAATTACCCAGAGGCTATTGGGAAATGGAGAAATAGGTCCGTTATGAAATTAATTATCCCAAAAGCATGGGTGCCTTCTTTCTTACTCACTTTTCTTGAGCACCTGCTTCTAGCATTGGGAGAGGAAAGATACTTTGTATAGAGACTTTCTGTCTGATGACACCCAGCCAGAATTTTAATAAGAGTGATTGATAGAAACTAGAGGGCAAACCTGGCTCCAGACACCCTAGAAACACTTCTGGCAGGTTACTGCATTCACCAAGCAGTAGAGTTATTCCCTGTTGCTGGGGTTGCTTCAGCTCCCCAGTGAGTATAACGCAGTGGGGTCAGATTGGAGCCCTGCTGGTTTGCATCCACTGAGCCAGCAGTGCTTTGTATCAGTTTATGAATTTAGGGCTTGTCCTCTATTATGCTGACTAAGATTTTTGCCTTGAAATAGGGACACTCTTTATATTGAAAACATGAACATAGAGAGTGACTGTTTACACATAGGTGGTGAGATATTAGTGCCCAATAAACTTGTAGAGATAGTTTATAATTTTGAGACAAAGAGGGAGAAATATTGATGTGATCTAAATGTCTTCCCTTGATCACCATATTACTCTACAATGAATACTTTAACACAAGTTAGGCTAAAGAGGCTCCTTGACTGTGAATTTGCTCTTTGCTGGGGAAATGCCTTGGTTTCTCATTTTGCAGGGAGCTTGCAGCTTTAGAAAATTATCACTCTGCACTTTGCTCTATCTCACTACAAAGTGTCTCGATAACACTGCTGGTTTGCTCTAATGATGACTCTCTGTCATGGTGCCCTGGATGCTTTTTATAGGGAAGGTGCATTTCACTATATGCAGAAGCAAAGCAGGCGAATGGAGCAACAAGCAATCAAGTAACTAGTATTAGCTAAGATGAAGTCTAATGGTTGCTATTTGCATCTTCTCAAGGTATCCTCATTTCTCACCTATAAACGCATTCAAATGTGTAAAAGTCCCAAAACATATTTTTACCAATATAACCTGTTTCATAAAACTGTAAGATTTTCCAGTACTGCAATGGTCTACCTTAATGAAAGCTTAATAAATTAGGCACATCAAGAATGCTGGCAAAATAACATTAGCTAATTTTATTGGATATGAAAATATGCTCACTTGTGTGATGGAGACTGCTGTTTGCCTTGTTTCATGCTTCAGTTCCTGTGGAAGAATATGTGGTAGACAAAGAATGACCTAATGAATTTAATGGAGAGAAGGGGAAATTTCTGTATTGAAACAGCAGAAAACTGAGAATTAAATTCAAAGCCTGTTGTTGATGCTGAGCTCTTGTGTTTTAATGAATAAGATGCACTAGTGCAGGCCATTTAGCACTTGGCTCTTTAAATATTGTCATTTTGTATTTCATGGAAAGAAGGTTTTCTCTAACTTGCCAGTGGCAAAGCTGCTGTCTTATCTTTTCAGTCTTGCAAGGGGAGGATGTATTATGCTAAGCAGAACATCAACGTGGGTTGCCTTTGTAGATGAGAAGACCTAGTCTCAAAGACACTGTTCAATAAGGTCCATCTCCTGGCTTGCTAGGTTATGTTTCTGTTGCTTGTTGAAGTCAAGGAGTAACTCTAGTGGACTTCATTGGTACAAATGAGGAGGTTTTCCACTTGGCCCATAGTGGTGTTTGCTGGTGGTGTGTAATGTGGCCTTTGAGCCCAGGCACCCGCAGCAGTGCTGGTCCATGGGAGAGATGGAGGATAACAAAAGGCAGCAGCAGGTACACCGACAAAGTGGAGCAGGTAAACTCGCCCCTGAATACCTGGCAGCAAACTGGATTCACAGCAAACCACCTTCAGTGCAGCCTGCAAAACAACGGAGCTGTTAGAAATCCCACCTCCATGATCATAAGCATGATTAGCATTAAAAAAAAGAAAAAAGAAAAAAAGCTTTTCATCTTCAAAGTCCTTTACAAACATGCACTAATTAACCTTCCATGTCTCAGTATTGCAGCTATAGTGGGAAGGGCCTCAGGGGAAACAGTAGAAAAGATATATCCCTTTAAGATGATAGTTGAAGCACAGATTCCTTTTTTTTTTAACTCACCACTGAATGCAAAGCACTTCTATA
This sequence comes from Nestor notabilis, assembly GCF_000696875.1. Classification (NCBI taxonomy): domain Eukaryota; kingdom Metazoa; phylum Chordata; class Aves; order Psittaciformes; family Psittacidae; genus Nestor; species Nestor notabilis. The sequence goes on along the minus strand of NW_009938852.1, from coordinate 15,263 downwards.
AATACTTCAAATAGCACTAACAAAGCTATTGAAATGCGTATCTGTGTATACAACCTGTGTAAGAACTTATGCATCATTTATGTCCCTCTTAAGTCTTTAAAATATGACTAATGGCACATTGGCCCTTTCTGCTGGAGTGGATTTCTCTAGGTGGGTCTGCAAAGACTTGAATACATGATTAACTTTGTAAAGTAGTTCTACAGAAGCTCAGTGAAGCTGTTCCTGATGTAATACAAGCATGCAACATTGACATGAGCAAAGCCATAATGAGTATGAATTGGCCATTTTGGACCATTATACTTGTTGGCTTAGACAGGCCTGTACACTCAGGTAGGTCCTTCAGCCCTGTGCAGTTACTACACTCACTTGGTTTTCTTCTGGGTATTCTTACATCCTGGGGAGGTAACTTTGTGGCTTACTTAGAGGCTCAAGCTAGAATGTGCCCCAAGAAGCCTCACCAGAGCAGGGTCTGCTGCCACACCACTGGTCAGAGCATCAGTCATTTGTGAATGTTATAAAAGCTGACTTCGACTCACTAGCTGCTGGTTGTAATCCGAAAGGTAAAACTGTAGTAATATCTGTATTTTAAAAAGACAGTTCTGCATATAGATTTATGGACATAAAAAATACTGCATGGCATAATGTGTATCCCTTTATGCAAGCTTAGAGAAAATTACTTCTGAGTGGCTGTATCTTTTTCACAGTGGGGTTTTGAATAACCAGATCACTTGGGACCCAGTTCTTCTGTACACATAGACTTGGACATGTAGACAGTCTCCTAGCAAAACGATTACCATCTGCTTTCAAAATGTGGTTCTGATTCATTTATGGAAACTTTACCCTTTTCTCGTAAACCTTCTTAAGCTGTTTTAGGAAAGTGGTCATAAAGTTTTGTTTCCCATCCCTGGCTACAGTAAGGTCTGAGAAAGCACCTAAAAACAAATACTGAATAATGTGTTCACAGGAGGCATTTCTTCCTGCTCTGAACTAAACTCAAGATGATTTATGACTTTCTCATAGATACTGTTGTCTGATGCAGTTGTGATTGCTTTAGTGTCACACAAGGTTGATGAAGACTGTATTATTTAGTTCATTTTTTAAAGGCTTTGCCATGACAGAATCCATGCCTGCCTTGAGTTTTGGACTTCTATGATGTCTGTGATAAAATAACGGCAAGCAGGCAGCAATGACAATTAAACAAGAGCAGCAGGATTTGCTATTTACTAGTTTAGTTGCAATTTCTACCAGTTTAATCAGTTTGTTAGTCAAGAGAAATTGTTAGAGGAAAACTAGATCTATAAAGTTGTGGGTGAGTAACTGGAAACATCAGAAACTTATCTTCAAGCATGGTTTGCCAACAGCAAAGCAGAGTTGTCCAAATGGTGCAATTTTCAGGTTTTTGGTGTGGAAATGGTTGCAAGACACGCACTAAAACACCAAATGGGCTACTGTAAATGGGATTTTTTTCTCTTTAGCTTCCCTGTGGGAAGAAGGGTACATCTGTTGATGCAGATGAAAGCTCTTATGTAGGCCTGCACAGAGGGACCTCAAAGTTCATTTTATTTGCTTTCTGAAAGGTTTTCACTGAAGCTTTTGTCTCAGCTTCACACAAGACAACCTTCACACCTTATTTCTTTGAGGCATAGAGCTGTCACTTGTTTCCATCCTACAAAGGCTTTCCTCATGTTTCAGGGAAAGTTTCAGCAGCAGAAAGCTCCAAGAGAGCTTGAGTTCATGTTGCACAGCTGGAGGGCACCTCCTTACCTCTTATAAACCCACACCACCCTTTCCTCCTGCAAAGCTTTGTGGGGCTCCTGAAGTACTTTTTCCCATGACAATTGGGTGTTGTTTTGCCCAACTCAGAGGCTTGGCCTGGAAGTTAGCAGTGCTAATGTATACCACTTTGGTATCTGGGTTATTTGAGTTCCAGTTCCTGCCCCTGATGAACTCCTCTTAAAACTTTCAGGCCTTGAATGAGCCCATGTAAGTTTGGATCCACTGCTTCAAAACTGCAGAGCTCTTGTTTCAGAAAGAGTAGGCACTGTACTGAAGATTATGTTGATTTTCTCCCATGCAACAAGGAGCAAAATACA
>NW_009938852.1:0-13139 GCF_000696875.1 Nestor notabilis | reverse complement strand
TATGTCTTCACTCGTTCCTCTAAGCAATTAAACGTATTGCTGTCAGACATATGCTAGCACAAGCACTGTATGTTTCATACTGTCTCATTATCTCTCAGAGTCTCACATTATACACATCATCATTTTTGGGGGCTGTTTTGAAAGCTTCTCCTTCCCTGTTTTGCCCCCTCTTCCAGTCCTTGAAGTGGTACGTGAACGCTCCCTGTTCTCAGAGCTGCTACCCATTTATCAGCAGCACACACCAGAACATGCACTGGGCACAGCTAGACATTGCAAAGACAGACCACTCGGGAAGGAATTTCAGGAAAAAATGAAATCAGTGCTAATTCTGGGGAAAAAAAAGGTTCAATAGTAGAGATGAGGCTCGATAACCTCCTTAAGAGATTACTTACTACTTTAATATATTGAGGTCACTTTATCTGGGTATTTACCAGTATCTAGAAATCACACAGTAATTCCTTTTTATTTTTTAATCCCTCCATCTGTTAAAATTCAAAACCAGGGATGGAAAGAAAGAGAAATACTCAGAGAGAGATTTGGAAAACCCATGGAACTGGTAAAGGAGTAGGATGAATTTCTAAACTAATGGTACATGGCTGCTTTGAATTAGGGATTGCTGAGAGCTGGACAACTGTTTGATGTATGTGAAGTAGGTAGGTGGGTTCAGTTTATTTGTTAGAATAAAATGGTGACATCACCAAAATGTTGGATCCTATCATCATGAACACAGGCCTGCTTGTTTATCCTAGGAATTAGCCCTAGGTGACCTTAGTACCACAGAAGCTTGCAATATCTCATTGTACCTGAACATGAAAGACTACAGCCTCTGCATCCACCAGAATATAACTTTCTGTGAGCACCGAGCTCAATACATGATCAAGAAAATATACCCATTATGACCACATCTAGAGTGGGAATGGAGGCATCAAGCCACTCTTTTCTTTTTCCCCCATGCTGCCACAGCTTTTTGCTCAGAAATACCTGAAGTGGTGTGAGGAAACACTTCTGGTGAGAGGAGCATACCTCTCTCTCCTCCTCATCCCACCTCACCAGGCTTGGGCTGCTAAATCTATACCACTCATACTGGTAGTATGTCTGGTCTTCTTGTTCCACTTGACACCTCCCCTGCCTCATCACCTCTCGAACAGCTTGGTAAAACCCTAAAACCCACCTTCTGCCTCCGTTATCATAGTCTTTGAGCAAGAAGTGCCTCTCTGGGATTGTCCCCCAAGTTTTTCATTTTTCTCTCACTCCGTTCTCACCATTCATTTATGCTACGTGACCAAAGAACTCCTCCTGGCCAAGATCAAGAGGCTTTTCCAGACCAAAGCTGCAAAAAAGTTGGGGTTTTTCTTTTTAATTTTTTTGGGTTTTATTGTGGGGTTTTTTTCCCTGGTGGTTTGGTTTGGGTTTTTTTTTCCTATTTCCTATTCTCAGTTCACTTGCTGTTTAGGCCACAACGATTTTTCCACCTTATGGGATCACGTACCCTCTTCCTACCTTTCCTTCACCTCCTCAGACCACCTGATGGCTCTTCAGCTTCACATCTCTTCCCACTCTCTGACCTCAGTCCCATGCTCCTCCACATTAACATGTAGCCCTGACTAGAGCCATATGCTTTTTGGGAGGCTAAATCTGACACAGCTACAAGCAGTGTGCACCCTGCTGAGCAGGAAGATCTCATAACCAAAGTCTGTTGCTACCTCCATCCTGCCAGCCACTGAATAGATGCTGATGCTGCCTTCTCCCCTCCGGGCTGCTCTGTTTGAAAGGTTTATTTATATATCTGGAAATAAAATATGGAAAGGTGATAGTTTAACTTACTTAATGATGTGCTCTGCAGCCTGATGACTGTGATTTATTCTGCTTCCCAAGTGGTTTAATTCTACATCAGTTAACCTTGATTTGTCAGAAAGCAACAGTAATTGGAATGGGAGTCACAGTGGCTGCTTTACATCAAATCATGCAAGAGTTCCCCACAGTCTGCAGTGAGACACAGTTATTTCTGGCTGTAGTTTCATTTTTTTTTTCAGTGTCTGCCAAAACCACTTATTTTTGTTGAAATTTCCAGCAAGAATAGCTCAGCAGTTTGGAACGGGAATGTTAAGTCAGAGGTGAAGGGAAAGGTGGAAAGCATCTTCTGTGTATATCTTGTGCTTCTCCCTCAGACCAAATCAAGTGAGATATCATTAGAGTGTGGACACTCCAGTGTGTTTTCTGATGGGCTGAATCCAGTGTAGCTGGAATTAACTGGACTATCAGAAAACTAGTTTTGTTCAGGTTTGGTTGTTTCACAAAAGAGTAAGTCCTAATTATGTTCATCTTCAAACACTTGAAGATGGAGATGCTACAAGTCTGGAATATCATAGATGTCTAACGTAGGAGGTACCAATGTGGGTCAACATGCAACATCTGACAACCACTGAATGCTTTCAGTTTGGAAAATCCTGTAAGAAATTCAAGGTGGCTTATATACTGGATTTCTATATTGCCAGATTGCACTTCGTCTTCAAATGAATGCTGCAGAGAAGGAAAGAAGGATGGAAAGGATCATTTCCTCCACTTTCTAACTGTGCCTCAGTGAGAGCAGCCCCAATGCTCTGTGATCTGGTAAGTGTGTCAATGCTGGCATGAAATTATTTTGTTGCAAAGCCTATCAATGTCCTATCTTATGTGTTTGAAAGCCTCAAAAAAACCATTTCCTGATGCCCTCCCAGTCTACTGACCTGTAGCTCCCCATAACCTTGGCTCTTCTATGTGGGAGCCTTACTACCCCAGAATCTGCCAACCTAAGCTCTGCCAAGTACCAAAGACAAACCGGGAGGCAGCAGGCAGAAAATATCACATCACTAATGTTGTTAGTAGACACAAAATAGCACAGGAATGAATTTTTACTGAACACAAAAATCTAGGGATGATGTAGTCTGTAACCAGCTTTAGCAATCAGTGACTTTTAAGTAGTCACCACTGATAGCTGTTTGGTACTGCTAAGACATAATGATTCCTCTAAAAGGAATGTGACGTCTTTGATGTGCGAGGGATTATAACTAATGCCAATCTTTTCCACTAGAGGCGGATCTTTTGGAGAATAAATACCCATTTTCCATGTTTTACTTAATACTGTAAATTCTGAAAGTGTCACAAGTACAACATATCCACAGGTATTTTATCAATGCATCTAATGAGAGGCCAGGCCACAGTAAAACAAGCTGCTTTTCTTCACCAATGCCCTTCAGCTTTGACCTTGGATGACATAGTAAGCATCATAAGGATCTCTGTGCCCATTTAGCTCTTTCTTGAACTACTGGGTTGATACAGGGTGTGGAATCCACTAATACCATCAAGATACTATGTGTAAAATGCACATCTTAATTATCACAAAATTAATATATATTTTATTTAGAAGAGGAGCAATATATACGTATTTCAATGAAAGATATTTCTATTGGTATACTGAAGCACTACTAAAAGCCAAAATACCTACAGACAAGGACTGAGGCAATAGAACAGAATCTGTAACGGAGAGAAAAGCAAGCCAGGGTATCTTTTCGAAACATGCTACAATCCAGTTCTCCACTAGCTGCAGAAATTGCTGTGTGATGCTCTTTGCTTTGCATTACTCCTCACTGATGCACAGAGGTCCATTTTGGCCATAAAAATCCAAATGTCAGAGATGCATTTCTAAAACCTAAAAGCAAAGAAAGAAATTATAATTAAAAAGTCTTACTACATCAAAATACTTAAAAACTTCTGAGTCTTCTCAAATTCTTTCTCACAATACTTTCATTGCCAGTGAAACCAGAAAGTAGCCACATATTATTCAGCTGGTCTTACGCAGGCAGCTGCTCAGAATCTTCTGTACTGATTTCAAGATGAAAATACTGTTCTTTGCATCTTAGTCATACAAGCTCAAAAAATGCTGTACAGTTAGGAAAGCACAAACCAGAGTCTAGCTTGCTTTGCTCTTCATTGAGGGGATTGTTTAATTAAATCCCAGCCAAAAAGAGTCTACAAGCTGCAGGCAAGTTTTAATCACTGGTGATGACAAGCCAGGGAAAAAATAAAATCACACTCAGTTCTTAAATACCACACTGAGTTTTTTCAGGATTTGCAAATTATCAATGTCCTCTTGTTGCAGATCCTTCCCCCTTCCCTGCAGCACTCCTGTTACAAAAGATGCTCAAATTATTGCTATATAAATAGGGACACTTACACTGTTTCAGCATTCTTAGGGTAGGTATCTGATAGGAAGAAGATAAGCAGATCATGTTCTTTGGACAATGTACTGCTGGGTGTTGATTACATCTACACTCACCTTCGAGAAAATGTGAGCTCAACTGGCTGTAGCACAGGTCTGGAAGTGTAATAATAAGCATCTTGGATACAGAAAACAGAGACTGCATCATTGCATATTAACCTTTCTCTATTGAGGTGCTTGAAGAGATTAAAGGCTTTTTCTTAAATTTTAATCTTATTCATTAATGAGGAAAGGGCTGTTTGTCATACATCAAGAATACCTAAAGTTTAAAGTAAGCACTGTGTATAAATCCTTCCCTTTGTAGAGAAACAATATGTCCCAGATACATTAGGCCTTTGCCTATTTTATTGCTGATGGTCAGTGAGATCTTCTGAGGCTTCACTAGCAGAATCATAGAATCCCAGACTGGTTTGGGTTGGAAGGGACCTTAAAGCTCATCCAGTTCCACCCCCCTGCCACAGGCAGGGACACTTTCCACTAGAGCAGGTTGCTCCGAGCCCTGTCCAACCTGACCTTGAACACAAGAGCTCATTAGCTCTGTCCTTTAGCTAATTAAGATGTCATATCTTCCTTCTTGACAGGAGCGAAGTCTTGCTGTTACTTCCCCACAACCCCCCCCCCCCCCCCGCTGTTTAACTCCTCATAGGTACAAAATAAATGATTGCCCTCAATAACTCTTCAAAGCCTCAGGCATTAGAAGGCAAAGATTCTGACCTTATGGCTGCTTCTGCCTCTTATCAAAAATTGAGCAGACACACTTAAGATTTACAGGTCACTGTGCCTCAGTGTCCAGCTCTATTTCATCCCCAGGCATACATCACATAGCATTCTTGAGACCCTGTAAATTAGGGTAGGCGTACATCAGATATTTCAGGCATCTGCTTGCCTTAGATGCAGAAAAATCACAGTATTATTTTCCTTTCTTAGTAACAGCAGGAGTCTGCTTAAGAACAAGGAATTAACAAATCCCATCTGCTAAGAACAGTTACCTCCCTCATCTGACCCTTATTGCCCACTGTTGCTGCTCCTCCCTGGTGCAGGTCAATGCATGTGTGCTCCTGCATCTCTGCTCAGAAAGGTAAGAAGGGCATTTGCAATCACTGGTGCTTAAGGATAATGTCTCCAGATTAATAGCCAGGAGATTAATGTGGAATAAAGCTAGAACTCATTCAAACTTAATTCTCTTTGCTTCTGAAGCTTTCTCAAAAAAACACACTTTCATGGGAACAGCTTCTTCCTTCCCTCCCACTCAGTGCCTTTTCTAAACAGCATACCATAGCAGATGCCAGGGTTTCTGCTGGCAACTGGAAACCCTGTTATAAGCCATAAGATTCCTATGGCTTGCCCTTGCCTCTTCTTGCCTTCCAGTCTCTTGTATGCTTGGTCTTCCACATTAAGGTTGTGTTGAATCTTATCCTGATTTCTTTTCCACAATAACACTAACAATGGTCTTTCAGGGTACATGCAATTGCCTGATTTCTGCCAACCAGGCTACCAGCTCAACCGGCCTGCTGAAGTTGTTGGAATTTCATTATACACTCCAGGTTTAATTCTTTACAAGCCTCCCACAGTTTCTTAATTACATCTTGTTCTCCATATATCATTATTCCTTAACTGGCCCCAAATTAAAGTTAGTTAAAAGAAAACCCCACCACAACACAACTGCATTCCTTCTTCACTTGTGGTTGTCTAACATCCATATAAAACAAAAGATGCCTTTTAATAGCCTTGTGTATTTGATGCTCAGAACTGAAAATTATCTGCAAAGATAATAACAGTCAACCCTGCTGTGTTCCTGGTCTTAATTTAATAGAATAATGGCAATGCAAGCCTGGTAAGGACCTCCTGGGATCACATAGTCCTTTTTCCTCTCTGAAGGATAGGGCTATTATACCTAGACCATGTCTAATAATTTGTCTAGCTTGATCTTAAAACCCTTCCATAAACACTCCTCCTCTGTGTAGCATATTTAGGCACTGCACCACAGATAATACCTAATACTACACCCCAAATTATCTCCAATGCAAATTCACTGAGTTCATCACAAGACTATTTTGCAAGGATCTTTGAGAACAAATTACTGCCTTTCCCTTTAATGGGTCTTTGAATACTGTTACATCTTACCTCTAGTCTCTTTCGTGTACCAAAGCAAGCCATTTCCTTCAGTCTTTCCTCAGAAGTCATGGATTTGATTTCTGTTTTCTGGCTGTGTTTTCTTTATCTCCTACCTTTTTGATTTCCCTCTTCTGGACTCGTCCCAGTTTGGCAATACTTCAGAAAGTGCAGTGCCCAAAACTGTTCAGTGCCAATGTCGGCATCCCAGGGCCAAGCAGCGAAGGAAAATTACCTTGCATATGTTACCTACAACGCTTCTGTCAGCCCTGCACAGCATGAGATTTGCTTAGTTTTGTAACAGCACCATATTATGACAATTTCATTCATCATGACTCCATTAGAGCAATCACAAGTCTTCATTCCCTAGTTTAGACTTTATTTTTCAATTTCCCTTTCCTAAGGCTAAGTGTTTGTGTTGGAGTACCTGTGTTTCCTTGGTTTGTTTTTGGGCCTTTAGTGCTGTTTCTCAGTATGATTCTGAATTTTGATCCTGTACCTCAAAGGGCTTGTATTCCCTCCTAGCCTCAATGTTCTTTGAAAATGTCTGTTTCATGATTCAAGTTGTTAATGAAAGTCCTGAGTAGAAACATGATTTCTGCAGAGCTCTGTTTTTAATGCTTTTCCAGTTTAACATCAAACCATGTGAGTGTATGTTCACTGTATTGTAACTCTGTGCAGGTACGTGTTTCTTTACTTTCTTTTAGAGCATGTTAGGTGGGACCCTGTCAAAAGCCTTACTAGAGTCAATATGTATCTACTGAATCTCCTTTACCCATGAGAATAATTATCCTGTCAAGAAGGAAACAAGGTTACTTAGACATGATTTATTCTCAACAAATCTACTCTGGCTGTTTTTATTAACTTATTATTCTCTAGGTACCTTATAAATTGATTCTTTAATAATTTAGTCTTGCATATCTTTCAAGGTAACACAGATATACTTGTTATTTCCCTGATCCTTTCTTTTCCTCTTTTGAAGGATGGGTTCCGTGGGTTTTCTTCTAGTTCCTAGAGAACCTTCTCCTCTTTTGTTACCAATGAGTGTTAATGGTTCAGATACTGCTTCAGTTTCTTAGATATTGCAGGGTAAGTTCCACCAGGCCACTCTAACTTCAATATACATAACACATTAAATATTTTCTAACCTCTTCTTTCCCTACTCAGACTCGGGCATCTAAGCTCTTGTAAACAAGCTAGTTGCTTTAGGCATTTGCTCTCAATTTATGTATTGCCTGAAGGAAAGATCACAGCATCGTAGAATGGTTAAGGCTGGAAGGCACCTGAGATCTCACTGAATATCTTGGCTTTTTCATCCTGATCCATTATTTGCATTTCCTATTAAAATATGGGACCGACTTTTACTTCGCCTTTTTCTGCTCTTTTAGTGTTCATAGAGTCTTTTCACATGAATTTATTTTTATCACTCTCAACAGTAGTAAGTCATTGCGTAGTTTGTCTTTCTAGGCTCAACCACACACTTTTGATCACTCTTTTCCACTTTTTAGCCAGATGTCCTTGTTCCTAATTTGTAAATAAATCCTTTTTTAATATTCAAGACTTTAAAGAGCTTCTGCTGCAGCTATTCCTTTTTCTTACGCTGATTCCTTTCTCCTTCATAGCACAATAATTTGCTGTTGTGTCTTAAACACAGGTTCCTTCAGTAATTGCTCTCTCTCCTGCACTTCTTTATCCTTAAATTATCTTCCCAAGAGAATCCTCTTACAAATTCCCTGAGTTTTTCAACGTCTCTTTTACTGAAGCCCATTATCTCTATTTTGCTTCTCTCATGCTGTCCTTCTCTTAAAATAGCGAGCTATGATCAATTGCTTTGCAACCATTTCCTTTCCCTTAGTCCCTGGAATCTATCATTTTTATAGAAGTTGGCCCAGTGTGTTAAGAAACCCCTGTGTCTGAAAGCTGCTGTAGTTTCTGGTCAAACAAAAGGCATGAAAAAGCAAAGCATGTCCTGCTTAAGCCTGGATACAACGATACTTGTACTACTTGATAAGGGTCAGCATTACTCCAGAAATCTGCAAAGGTGATTTGCTTAATTCTGATGTGATGTGGCAACTGAGATGCAGCACACATGCAGAGAAGTATTGTTAGTCTATTTTGTTACTTAAGGAAACCTAAACCAGTCAATGCAGTTACCCCAGCAGAGTTCATATCTTTCTAAGGTGTCAGCAATCACCACTCACAAATTTCTGTACTCTATGACTTCTACTTAGCATCTTCAGAACTGCAGAGGGATATTCATATTCAGCCTCACGGTGAACTGCATCCAATCCAACAGTGATGGAGGGACTACACAACAACTAAGTCAATCCTCTAGTCTGTGACCCAAAATGCTCGTCAAAGCTAGAATATCTGAGGAAAAAGGGGGAGCACACGTACATAATTTCCTTACCTGTTCAGGTTAGGAGAAATCTAAACATAGCACTGTTAGTAGGTTCTTTTATGTCAGACTGACAGATTTTAAACTGCTTTCAGGAGGCCACCACTTTCATATTTCAGCTGTCTTCTCATTATTGTTAAACCTGGAAGTTTAATATTGGATGACAGAAATATTTGTACAGTTAAACACCAGGAGAGAGCTATGGAGGTAAACACACATGTCAGGAAACTCTCTGAATGGGGAGCTTGCTTCAGACAGAAATCTCCCTTTAAGCCATACAATGAAAAGCTGCCTAGACCCATCCTTTTCTAACTTTCTCTTATCTGTCAAGCCCAGTGATTTGGCTCGTCATTCCTTTGGCAGAATTTCAAGCAGGTTTAGATGCTTGCTCTCCATCCCCATGTAAACACCACATGTGCAGAACTGTTAATGACAATTAGACTTTAAAAGCCTGCTGTAGGATATCTTACCCAGAAGCTCACTGATTATTACAACCATCTCACTTGCCAATTGAATTTTATGAAAGGAGAAAAACAACTATGGTCTCTTCATCACTGGCTACTAGAAGCTGTCAATGAATAAGGAGGAGCTCTTTCATGTCTCCTGAGACCACTGTTTCTCCCAGAGGCAGAGGAATATGAGACTCCTGGTTTACTGGCTTACAACCACCACATTATAGCTTTTTGGGTTTTAAAAAAAAGATGCCTATGGAAGTATTCCTAAAAAGCCTCACTGCATTTAGAAAGGCTGCTCCAAACCCCTCCTCCTGGAATGGTTAACCCCCCTTTTTTGTTTTTAGACTGAATTGCTTCACGGGCCACCTATAACCATTTTGTTCAGTTGCAAGCATGGTCCTTAATCATTCTGTCTCTTCCCCAGTATAGATACAGATCTATATTAATCTCTCATACTTTTTGAGCATAACTGACCAGCTTTACTGCAGGCAGAGTTGTTATGACCTTGGACTGTGGTCTATACACCCCTTGCGCCTATTGAAACTACCAATCCCACATTCATGGCTGTCTATCACTTAGGTCTTCTACTACAACATTCTGATCACTCTCTGCAAAATTAACTGGTTTTTTCCTTATTTTCTCTACCTGGTTTATAGAAATGGCCATTAGGATCAGTCTCAAATCCATTCTTTTATTACCTAACCATCAACTCTGTTACCTTTCCTCTAGCCTCATGTCCCTTTGACAGCAGCCCATTTGCCTCCTTTTCTGCTAGATCCTTGTTTAGTGCTAGAGGAGAAAATGGCTTGCTATAGAGCACAAAGGATGCAGCACAGACAAAGAACAGCTGAAGAGGAAAGGACCAGAGAGAGAGAGAAAGCAAAAGTCAGTATGAAAGACTTCATTTATACAGAAATGATTCTGGATTTGCAGCAGGTATAAACTGCCCCATTTCCACTGACCTGCTGTCCTGATAAAAGCCAGCTGAGAACTTGCCATACCTGTTTTTCCACAGGTAAACACTGAAGAAAGCATTTCACAGCCTTGTTCTCCATTACATATCACACTAGCAGGGTCCATTCCTGAAGCTCTCGCTTCTCAGTTTTTTCAGCTGAATCTCATAGATCTATATTTAGAAATGAAATCATATTAATGCCAGCTGCTACACTGGTTTCCCAGAATTTACGAGGCACTTTACCATGGGTGCTGAAGTCACATACTCATCATCCTGTCCCCACAGAGCAAAACATGGATGGGGCTGTTTGTTGCACGTATCTGGGGTCATTGCACACAAAAATAAATGAGCGCTATTATACTGCAATAAGAATGAACACAGCTGGTGGAGGAACCATTCAACGTGTCATGGTTAGAGCTCTGGAGATTCCTGACCGTTGTTCACCACGCTCATTCTGCAAGCTGGTTCCATTGCAACATGATGTAGCTCTCACGGGGTGTAGTGCGAAGGACAGCTGTGTGCTAGGGTTGACTCTGTGATAGACAATGTTCTTTCCCTCCTTGTTAGCTAGGATAATTTACTATGCACACTGGAAATTAAACAGTAAAATACATGGGAAAGCACAGCATCATGAATGGTTTGTCCCTGCATGTGGCAGGGGGTTGGAACCAGATGATCTTTAAGGTCCCTTCCAACCCAAACCGTTCTATGGTTTATTGCAAGGATTTAGATTATTTACTCCTGGCGCCAAAAAGTAACAGGTAATTTATTTTAGTATTTAAAAAACTGGCACTAGTCCCATTGGGAGCACAATATTAGACATTGCAGGATGTACAAGGGATTAGAGGGAAGAAAAGGCCAGAAGAAGTAAAACAGAGGGGTTTATGAATGCCGTCTGTGTAAAGAATGAGTAGCCAACTGTTACACAACAGTTTTCATGATTTCATCAAGAAATTCACAACTAAGTAGGAATCAGGCCTTGGTGAAACATTCATTGGATTTCACCTACATCATGGAAGGAAAAGGTCAGCTTTTGGCTGGATCAGCTCACTGCACAGCTGTGTGTTTGCCGCTGCTGCAGAAGGCAGCATCGTTACAGGAGAGCGTACCTGGAGCAGGAATAAAAGATGAGGGCTCTCTACTTCTGGTAGCCTTTAGACGTATTCTAGATGAAAGCAACCATGAAATCATGATTTCAGTAGGCGAGGCCTCCTGCTCTGTGGTGCTACGCATGAGATGTGTGAATTTATTCTGGCTTCAAAATTATGTCTGAGGTTGTCACCTCACGCAGCCCAACCTTCTCCTCCTCCTTCATCCATGATTCCCATTCAGGCTGTGGGAGCTCTGTATGCATCAAGTGTAAAAGAGTAAAGGAAAAATCACCCACTGAAAACAGCCTAGAAGTCTTTTGAACTATATCCTGCCTGCTAAGAACAAAAGAAAGGCTTGTATGCTTGAGGCTAAACATACTACATTGCAACAAGGGTGAAGAATAGTGAACATGAAGTGCCCCAGAAAGAGGTGTTTCACAAGGTGTTAAACACAGCAGTGTGCAGATAGCCAGACTGTGCAATAATGCAAAAGGCCAGGAGTGCAAACCCACCACAAAGGGAAGAAAAAGAACCTCCTCTTGCCAGGTGGCAGGAAGCACCTTCACTCCTCATCTATAGCCCTTGAGCAGGTTGGTATGATCTTGTTTTTATCATAGAATCACAGAATGGTTTGGGTTGGAAGGGACCTTAAAGCTCATCCAGCTCCTCTGGACTTGCTTGAGCAGCTCCACATCCGTCTTGTGGAGTTGCCCCAGAGCTGGATGCAGGGGATGTAATCATTTGCACTGAGGCAGCTGGTTTTCACTGAGGGAGGGAAACCATTCAAGATGAAAACACATTCTTTGCATAGCAAAATATCTACACAGAGACAAGAGACTTTTTTTTTTCTTAAAAGAGTCTGTGTTTACCCTTTCAGATTAAAGAGGATATTACAAATTGTGTAATTTTTGAGCAGATGGTTATTTTCACTTCCAAAGCAAACACAAAGTACTTCTTGTTGGACAAACTGCTTGGAATTTCTGCTTTGTCATGAGCTCAATTTCTAGAAATAATTAAAGTATTGCCTAAAATTTATATCCTGCCACAAGGTGACGGCCATGTCCCATTTATTCACATGTATATTGCTACAAACAACCGTAAACTGAAGCCAGTGCTCCGACAAGCACCACCTCTATTTAATCTTACACGCTGAAAAAAAGATCAATAAGTCTGCAAAGTGTCTGCACAGATCTTGAATTAATAGTTTATGGTCTGGCTGACTTACAATTACAAGCAAAAAGTGATGGCATAGGTGTAAATATTTAATGGGATAATGAGGTCTCCTGTGCCTGTACTTTTACACAATTCCATGATGTGTTTGGCTGGATTGCAGACTTTTTGCAGGCTGTTTCTACGCAAGGGTGTTCCAGTGTGAAATATGAATTCCTGAAGGCTACAATATCAATAGTATAGAATAGTAGCATAGAATCCCAGACTAGTTTGGGTTGGAAGGGACCTTAAAGCTCATTAAGTTCCAACCCCCTGCCCCGGGCAGGGCCCCCTTCCACTAGAGCAGGTTGCTCCAAGCCCCTGTGTCCAACCTGGCCTTGAACACTGCCAGGGATGGGGCAGCCACAGCTTCTCTGGGCACCCTGTGCCAGCGCCTCAGCACCCTCACAGGGAAGCATCTACCATTTATTTGTGGATAAATTTTAATCTGTGAATAGAAGATTTATCCTTGGCTATTACTGCACAGTGCCCCTTCCCCTGGAGCTCTTCTCCCAGCTGTCGGTGGAGAGAGACATCCATAAAACGATGGGTTACATCGATGCTGACACGGTCCCCTGGCATTCAGAGCCCCCGGGCTGGATCCCACACACAAACCCTTGACCCTCCCGGGACACGATCCCTCACTTCAACCCCCCAGCCG